>NW_019251405.1:0-1275 GCF_002742605.1 Olea europaea var. sylvestris
GCTAGAGTCGAGTCGAGCATTGCTCAGCTTAAAAATCTAGGCTCGACCCACATTTTCGGCTCATTATGGGCCGAAAATGGCCCTTAACAGGGGCCGACTCGGGCTTGACCTCAGGCTGGTCAGGCTTTTTCCTAGACGAGTCACAGGCGATTCGAGCCGATGAGCTAAATTGACACCCTAGTTGCATCTGCCCTCTCTACTTTTCTTTTTGATAAATTTCTTCAATATAACGTGTAATATTATTCCAAATAAACTTGTTGCAATTCATAAAGATAAAATATGTAACTTGAACTTATGTTTAAAATGCAATATTGCAGGTATTTTTACTTTGTTTGTTGGCTGGTTGCAGCATCTGCTGGTTCAATACAGTTTGTTTTATTCTCTGCATAAAGAATTTCCCAAGTAATCAACCACTTGCTCTTTCTCTCACAGTCAGTTTCAATGGCTTGAGCGCTGCCTTTTACAACCTTGCTGCAAAATCACTTAACCCTTCATCAACCACATTGTATCTTCTTCTCAACGCTTTAATTCCGCTCTTGACATCTGTACGAGCCCTTTTCCCGATCCTTTTGCAACCCCTGGTGGATGTTCTTTCGTCTGATGCTGTTAAACGCGATCAATTTATATTCATCGCTTTAAATTTGTGGGCTGTTGTGACCGGATTCTACCTTCTCTTCCTACATTCTTTAAATGCAGCAACAGCTCGTTTCCTCTTTGCCGGTGCCATGTTTCTACTTGTTCTCCCTTTTGGTACCCCCTGTGTTATCTATGCTCGAGATTGGTTCCATCGCACAATTTACTCGAGCTTCCAACTTCCAAGCTCGGGTTTTATCCTTGTTGATGCCGATGATCATGAATTTCATAAAGAGCTCCTGAGTCAAGAGAATAATGTAGACGATAGTACAGTTCGTATAGTATCTAGACAAAACACGGGAACTAGTGAAGGGTGTTCCTGTGAGACTGTAATGAAGAAGGATTGTCTGACGGTGCTCGGGGAAGATCATAAGGCGCCAATCCTCCTTCGTAGGGTTGATTTTTGGCTATACTATCTTGCTTATCTTTGTGGAGGCACAATTGGGCTAGTGTACAGTAATAATCTCGGGCAGATAGCCCAATCACTTGGATATTATTCAATGACTTCGAGGCTCATTACAACGTATTCTTCGTTCTCTTTCTTCGGGTGCTTGCTTTCAGCTGCACCAGACTTCATTCGAACGTAAGTGAACAGATTGAAACTATATTTCATATTGACCTTAAATTTTTAGGGTGAATTGC
>NW_019251406.1:0-1275 GCF_002742605.1 Olea europaea var. sylvestris
TTATACGACTCCAACTCTTATGAAAACAATCTTGGAGACGTCTTTTAAGAACTAAAACTACCCAGAAACAAAAAAAAAAAGGATGTATCAAAACCAATTTGAGTGCATAGAAGGCAGTAGAAAATATCTAGACCAATTCTAAGACGTCAATAAACAATTCAAGACATATTTGGGGTGATGTCGATTCTTTATAATTCTTATTTTTTTCTTAATATCATGTAAGGCTAGATTTATTTTTGTTGGGAGATTGATGAGCTTTGTAACATGAGTTTTTAATATTTAGATATTTGACATTAAAGACAATTTTCTATTTTTGAAATATTTACATAATTATCTCTTCTGGACAATTATTGTGCATGGTAATTGTATGAATTTTGGTAGCTTATTTTATGCACTCAAAAGATAGAAAATATGTTCGACATCATGTTAATCAATATAGAGTTCGATAGGTGAAAGAAACGTACTGCTTCTTTATGTGAATTAAGTGTTCATAAAAATTCATGCACTCTAGTATACTTGCATCCATCATAGAAATATGATCCGGTCATACATGAGAATATGTTTAACTTTATTTGGGAGAGATTGTTAATTAAAATTGGAGCATTGAATCTTCATAATTAAATCGTGTCGTCAAATTGTATAATTAATATTAAAAGGAATTATTAAAAGGAGATTTGAGATCCTAGTACGCTTGTCATTCACAAGAATATATAAACTTGCATTTAGTACAACTTGCATTAAGCCTAGTTAATTTAGTCATAAATGCAGACTTTGTGTTAAATTTTAGTTATAATTTAGTTATAAGCAAATCAATAAGCGTAGGAACGATACTTGGACTCATATCCACTCTGTTATTTGTTAACACCATACGCTTGTGGTATTAATATTTTTGTGAATTTCCATATAGAATCAAATAGCGATGACTTGGAACCTCCAAGTGAACCAATGGTTGCTAATGAGGTAAATGAGCAATTGTTACCCACAAGACCCCATGGACAAATAAAAATAGAGATTGTAGATAATAAGGCACCATTTTTCTATCTCCGCAAGCCCTTCCTGATAGGGATAATGAGGAGGTTGGTCCTTATCAAAGATAAGGTCAAGTAGTGGGAGGAGATGAAGGACCTTTAGTTGGATAAGATGATCAATAACCTTCAACCATTATTCATAATAGAAGTTCGTGAGACCACCTTTTACATATTGCTTTATGGAGAGTCTGATTAGGCAATCGCTACTAAGCAACTGGAAGATCCCATTTTGTTTAAGGAAGCAACG
>NW_019251407.1:0-1275 GCF_002742605.1 Olea europaea var. sylvestris
AGTACTTGTGGGCCCAAAACGGACACCGTGTGCAAAAGTTACGCTCAATTCTTCGTCCGTCGACTCTCCAAGCGTTCTAAATAAGCAAGTGCTCATTCTTTCGAAAAATTACAAAAAATCCCTCGTACGTCACGACGAAGTGGTGAGTTCATTCCAAAACGGTCGCTACATTTCCAAAAAGTTCTAATGGGCCCAAAAAATGAACACCGTGTGCAAAAGTTACGCTCAATTCTTCCTCCGCCGACAATCCAAGCGTTCCAAATATGCAAGGGCTCATTCTTTCGAAAAATGGCCGAAATCCCTCATACGTCACGACGAAGTGGTGAGTTCAATCCCAAATGGTCGATACATTTCCAAAAAGTTCTTATGGGCCCAAAACGGACACCGTGTGCAAAAGTTACGCTCAATTCTTCGTACGCTGACAATCCAAGCGTTCCAAATATGCTAGTGCACATTCTGTAGAAAAATTTCCAAAACCTCTCGTACGTCACGACGAAGTGGCGAGTTCATCCAAAACGGTCGCTACATTTCCAAAAAGTACTTGTGGGCCCAAAACGGACACCGTGTACAAAAGTTACGCTCAATTCTTCGTCCGTCGACTCTCCAAGCGTTCTAAATATGCAAGTGCTCATTCTTTCGAAAAATTACCAAAATAGCTCGTACGTCACGACGAAGTGGTGAGTTCATTCCAAAACGGTCGCTACATTTCCAAAAAGTTCTAATGGGCCCAAAAAATGAACACCGTGTGCAAAAGTTACGCTCAATTCTTCCTCCGCCGACAATCCAAGCGTTCCAAATATGCAAGGGCTCATTCTTTCGAAAAATGGCCGAAATCCCTCGTACGTCACGACGAAGTGTTGAGTTCAATCCAAAACGGTCGATACATTTCCAAAAAGTTCTTATGGGCCCAAAACGGACACCGTGTGGAAAAGTTACGCTCAATTCTTCGTACGCCTACAATCCAAGCGTTCCAAATATGGTAGTGCACATTCTGTAGAAAATTTGCCAAAACCTCTCGTACGTCACGACGAAGTGGTGAGTTCAATCCAAAATGGTCGCTACATTTCCAAAAAGTTCTTATGGGCCCAAAACGGACACCGTGTGCAAAAGTTACGCTCAATTCTTCGTACGCCGACAATCCAAGCGTTCCAAATATGCTAGTGTACATTCTATAGAAAAATTGCCAAAACCTCTCGTACGTCACGATGAAGTGGTGAGTTCAATCCAAAACGGTCGCCACATTTCCAAAAAGTTCTTATGGGCCCAAAACGGACA
>NW_019251408.1:0-1275 GCF_002742605.1 Olea europaea var. sylvestris
GTACTTATGGTCCCAAAAATGGACACTGTCTGCAAAAGTTATGCTCAATTCTTCGAACGTCGTCAGTCCGAATATGTAGGTGCCCGTTCCTCAAAAAATGATCAAAACCCCTCATACGTCACGATGAAGTTGTGAGTTCAATCCAAAAGGGTCGCTACATTTCCGAAAAGTACTTATTTGCCCGAAACGGACACCGTCTTCAAAAGTTACGCTCATTTCTTCGAAGGTCGACAATCCAAGCGTTCCCAAGATGCGAGTGGTCATTCTTCAAAAAAGTGATGAGAACCCTAATACATCATTACGAAATCGTGAGCTAAACATAAAACGGTCGCTACATTTCCGAAAAGTACTTATGGTCCCAAAAACGGACACTGTCTGCAAAAGTTATGCTCAATTCTTCGAACATCGTCAGTCCGAATATGCAGGTGCACGTTTCTAAAACAATGGTCAAAATACCTCATACGTCACGACGAAGTTGTGAGTTCAATCCAATAGGGTCGCTACATTTCCGAAAAGTACTAATGGGCCAGAAACGGACACCGTCTGCAAAATTTACGCTCATTTCTTCGAAGGTCGACAATCCAAGCGTTCCCAAAATGCGAGTGGTCATTCTTCAAAAAAGTGATGAGAACCCTAATACATCATTACGAAATCGTGAGCTAAACATAAAACGGTCGCTACATTTCTAAAAAGTACTTATGGTTCCCAAAACGGACATTGTCTGCAAAAGTTATGCTCAATTCTTCGAACATCATCAGTCCGAATATGCAGGTGCACGTTCTTCAAAAAATGGTCAAATCCCTCATACGTCACGATGAAGTTGTGAGTTCAATCCAAAAGGGTCGCTACATGTCCGAAAAGTACTTATGGGCCCAAAACGGACCCCGTCTGCAAAAGTTACGCTCATTTCCTCGAAGGTCGACAATCCAAGCGTTCCCAATATGCGAGTGGTCATTCTTCAAAAAAAGGATGAGAACCCTACTACGTCATTACGAAATCGTGAGCTAAACCCAAAACGATCGCTACACTTCCGAAAAGTACTTATGCTCCTAAAAACGGACACTGTCTGCAAAAGTTATGCTCAATTCTTCGAACGCCGTCAGTCCGAATATGGAGGTGCACGTTTCTCAAACAATGGTCAAAATACCTCATACATCACGACGAAGTTGTGAGTTCAATCCAATAGGGTCGTTACATTTCCGAAAAGTACTTATGGGCCCGAAACGGACACCGTCTGCAAAATTTACGATCATTTCTTCGAAGCTCGACAATCCA
>NW_019251409.1:0-1275 GCF_002742605.1 Olea europaea var. sylvestris
ACTAGGACTGTAGGTGTCAGCAGAATATGGATTATTTTGTTGGCACTGATCCCTTTGTATATGGTAAACATGTTTCGTACCTTGTATAAGAATTGGACAATTTATTGTACTGTGATCTGCCCCACATTCTTCACAACTTGCTCTCTTAGTACTGCATTAGCTGACTGACGTGCTCTCTTATGAACCAAAGAGTCAATTTTTGCAGACAATGTTGTATATGTATCTACCTCATAAACTCCCGGTACTTTCTTGTGAACAACACGCTCAGAGGGCAGCACTTCCGAAGCATGTTCTTGAATCTATTCCAAGTTTCATCAAAGGATTTTTTGCCGGTGGAAAGAATTTGGTGTAGAATTTTTTAGTAGTTGTGAATCTAACAATTCAAGTGCTCTATCCCTTAGAGTATGTGGATTAATCTCAATCCGATCGCATAATCTAAAACCCCTTGATATGTAAAGTGTTGACACATCTCTAAAAAAATTGATGTCCATTTTGGAACAAATGAATGACATTGGTCAAGTTTGGTTGTCCAACTAGCAAGTTCCCTTGGGCCTACGGTGAAAAGTATGTTCGATTTTTGGATTAGTTGGTATCAATTCATTGTCCCTCGAATTTGGCATAAAATGTCTGCAAGAGAAAATAAAAGTGCTAAAACAACTGTAAAAAAAATAGAAGAAAAGTTCGAATTAGTGCCAAGAAAAAATCCTACACAGCAAGTGCACGGGTCGCGCAAGTAATAAAGTGGACCTTTTGAGTCCAAGTCATCCCACAGAGATTGTATTAGGTTAAATTTAAATTATCTTCGCTTTAATCGAAACAATAGAAATTCGTGATTTTTCGCTAACTAAATTATGATTTAATAAATTTTCTATAAATATAAAGCCTAAGTTAACTAAAACTAAATGCATGATCTAAATGCAAGTTTTATTTTTATACGATAAATAAATGCGTACTAGGATCTCGAATCCCTTTATATCTTTAACCAAATTTTATAAAATTGACAACACGATTAATTTACGAAGACCAATATCCCTAATTTGTTTAACAATCTCACTCGAGTAGAATTAAACCTATGTTTACATTTGACCCGACTATATTTCTATAACAGATATGAAAATATAAAAATGCATTAAAGATTTATGAATACTTAAAGATCACATAAAGCATAGCGGTATATTTCTATCCCCTATCAGACTTTGAGACAATTAACATAATGTCTAACTTATTTTTCATCTGCCACAAAACTTATACAACTATTGCGCATATAATTGTTGA
>NW_019251410.1:0-1275 GCF_002742605.1 Olea europaea var. sylvestris
CCAGATCAATCGGTAAGGAACTTGCTACATGTGCACTATGGTGTACACTCTAGTTTACACTTTGCCACACGACATTACCTAGTTAGAAAGTATAAATTTCAAATATTTTTCCCTTCCAATTGACACTTGACAACAATGCAACTGTCAAACAACGTGTCAAAAATTCGTGTACAAATAGCCACGTTTAATCGGTAAGGACCTTGCTACATGTACACTATGGTGTACACTTTGCCACGTGACTTTACCCTATTGGACAGTTTAAATTCCAAATAGTTTTCCCATCCAATTGATGCTTGACCACAATGCAAGTGTGAAACAACATGTTCAAATCAGTGCACAAATAGTAAAGTTCAATTGGTAAGAACCTTGCTACATATACACTATGGTGTACACTTTAGTTTATACTTTGCCACGTGACACTACCATGCTGGACAGTTTAAATTTTAAATAGTTTTTCCATCCAATTGACACTTGACAATAATACAAGTGTCAAATAATGTGTCAAAAATCAGTGTACAAATAGAAAAGTTCAATCGGTAAGAACCTTGCGACAAGTACACTATGACGTATACTTTAGTTTACACTTTACCACGTTACATTATCTTGTTGGACAGTTTAAATTTAAAACTATTTTTCCATCCAATTGACACTTGACAACAATACAAGTGTCAAACAATGCGTTAAAAATCATTATATAAATAGCAAAGTTCAATCGGTATGAACCTTACGACATGTACATTATAGAGTACACTTTAGTTTACACTTTACCACATAACACTACCGTGCTGGACAGTTTAAATTTCAAGCGGTTTTTCCATCCAATTAACATTTGACAACAATGCAAGCGTCAAACAACGAGTTAAAAATCATTGTACAAATAGTAAAGTTCAATCAGTAAGGACATTGCTACATGTACACTATGGTGTACACTTTAGTTTACGCTTTGCCACGTGACATTATCCTATTGGATAGTATAAATTTCAAATAGTTTTCCTATCCATTTGATACTTGACTACAATGCAAGTGTCAAACAGCGAGTCAAAAATCAATGTACAAATAACAAAGTTTAATCGGTAAGTACCTTGCTACATGTACAATATGGTGTACACTTTAGTTTACACTTTGCCACGTGACATTATCCTGTTGGACTTTTTAAATTTCAAACAGTTTTCCAATCCAATTGACACTTCACAACAATACAAGTGTCAAATAACGTGTCAAAAATCAGTGTATAAATAGCAAAGTTCAATCGGTAAGGACCTTGCTACATGTACA
>NW_019251411.1:0-1275 GCF_002742605.1 Olea europaea var. sylvestris
TGACGAAATTTCCCCCGGAATGATTTTTATTTTAGATCAAACTGCCAAATTTCAGCCAATTCCGACAGAGTCACGAAAAATGACGAAATTACACCCTGCGCGATTTTTTTTCCCGATTTATACCTGTCAAATTTGAGCCCATTCCGACACAGTCGAGAAAAATGACGAAATTGCCGCTGGCGCAAGTTTTATTTCCGATCAAACTGCCAAATTTCAGCCAATTCCGACACAGTCGAGAAAAATGACGAAATTGCCCCCGGCGCGGTTTTTGTTCCCAATCAACCTGTCAAATTTGAGCCCATTCCGGCACAGTCGCGAAAAATGACGAAATTACACCCGGCGCGATTTTTGTTCCCGATAAAGCTATCAAATTTGAGCCCATTCCGACACAGTCGAAAAAAATGACGAAATTGCCCACGACGCGATTTTTATTTCAGATCAAACTGCCAAATTTCAGCCAATTTCGACACAGTCAAGAAAAATGACGAAATTGCCCGCGGCGCGGATTTTGTTCCCGATAAACATGTCAAATTTGAGCCCATTTCGACACAGTCGAGAAAAATGACGAAATTGCCGCTGGCGCGATTTTTATTTCCGATCAAACTTTCAAATTTCAGCCAATTCCAACACAGTCGAGAAAAATGACGAAATTGCCCCCGACGCAGTTTTTGTATCCGATCAACCAGTCAAATTTTAGCCAATTCCGACAGAGTCGCGAAAAATGACGAAATTACACCAGGGCGGTTGTTGTTCACGATCAACCTGTCAAATTTGAGCTCATTCCGACACAGTCGAGAGAAATGACGAAATTGCCCCCGACGCGATTTTTATTTTAGATCAAACTGCCAAATTTCGGCCAATTTCGACACAGTCGAGAAAAATGACGAAATTTCCCCCAGCGCGATTTTTGTTCCCGATAAACCGGTCAAATTTGAGCCCATTCCGACACAGTCGAGAAAAATGACGAAATAGCCGTCGGCACGATTTTTATTTCCGATCAAACTCCCAAATTTCAGCCAATTTCGGAACAGTCGAGAAAAATGGCGAAATTGCCCCCGGCGCGGTTTTTGTTTCCGATCAACCAGTTAAATTTTAGCTAATTCCGACACAATCGCGAAAAATGACGAAATTACACCCGGCGCGATTTTTTTCCCGATCAACATGTCAAATTTGAGCCCATTCTGACACATTAGAGAAAAATGATGAAGTTGCCCCCGGCGCAATTTTTATTTCAAATCAAACTGCTAAATTTCTGCCAATTCCGACACAGTCGAG
>NW_019251412.1:0-1275 GCF_002742605.1 Olea europaea var. sylvestris
CGTTCCAATCAACCTGCCAAATTTCGGCCCATTTCGACACCGTCACGACAAATGGTAAAATCGCCCCTGGTGTGGTTTTTTGTTGTTAATTTTCTGTCCAACACATTTTCAACCTGACATAATTAATGCGGAAATTAATTATTTGGAGGCTTAAACGAAGGAATTTGGCTAAAATCCCGTGATCCTGGGTCTTTGTCCCGAGTCCAATTTCTGGGGCAGTTTCCAATCAACCTGCCAAATTTTGGCCCATTCTGACATCGTCGCGAGAAATGACGAAATTGCCCGTGGTGCGGATTTGCATTGTTAATTTTCTATCCAACACATCTTCAACCTTACTTAATTAATTCGGAAATTAATTATTCGGAGGCCTAAACGAACGAATTTGGATAAAATCCCGTGATCCCGGGTCTGTGCCCCGAGCCCAATTTCTGGGGCCATTTCCAATCAATCGGCCAAATTTCGGACCATTCCGACACTGTTGCGACAAATGGCGAAATCTCCCCTGGTGCGATTTTACGTTGTTAATTTTCTGTCCAACACTTCTTCAACCTGACATAATTAATACGAAAATTAATTTTTCGGAGGCTTAAACGAAGGAATTTGGCTAAAATCCCGTGCTCCCTTGAGTGTAATTTCTGGGGCCGTTTCCAATCAACCTGCCAAATTTCGGTCCATTCCGACACCATCGCGACAAATGACAAAATTGGCACTGGTGCAGTTTTTCTTTTCTTAATTTTCTGTCCAACACTTCTTCAATCTGAAATAATTAATACGAAATTAATTATTCGGAGGCCCAAACGAAGGAATTTGGCTAAAATCTAGAGATTTCGGGTTCAAGCCCGAGTCCAAATTTTGGTGCCGTTTCCAATCAACCTGCGAAATTTCGGACCATTCCGACATCGTCGCGACAAATGACGAAATTGCCCCTAGTACGGTTTTGGATTGTTAATTTTCTATCCGACACTTCTTCAACCTAACATAATTAATACAGAAATTAATTATTCGGAGGCTTAAACGAAGGAATCTGGTTAAAATCCCGTGATCTCGGGTCTGTGCACCGAGTCCAAGTTCTCGGACCGTTTCCAATCAACCTACAAAATTTCAGCCCATTCCAATACCGCCACGACAAATGACGAAATTGCCCCTAGTGCGGTATTTTTTTTAAATTTACTATCCAACACTTCTTCAACCTGACATAATTAAAACGAAAATTAATTATTCGGAGGCCTAAACGAAGGAATTTGGCCAAAATCCCGTGATCCCAGGTGTGTGCCC
>NW_019251413.1:0-1275 GCF_002742605.1 Olea europaea var. sylvestris
ACTTGAAAGCATTAAAGTCCAATGAGTATAACTTGAAGAAAGTATAAGTTGACTGTGTAATGAAACACGATGATTGGCGAGTGAATAAGTGATGAAGTGCAACATATTAAAGTTTTCTGATCAATGAGAAGTTTTTTAAAATTCAGTGACTTATGATTTATGAAATGTGACAAATGAGTAATGAAGATTTTACTAATACCTTAAAATAATATTATACGTAAATAAATTTTTTTTCTTATTTTTATTCACATTTATTCACTAATTTACTATTTTAAAATTTATTTTTTTATAAAAATGGGTGTCAAAGAAGCTCTTTTTATTTTAAAGTTCGGGACGAAGTACAATTTCAGTGGCTAATTAATAAACAATTAACTCTTTGAATCGGCTCCGAGAGGAACTTGTGTTCGCTCGCACCACATTGATAGAAGTCCACTGAACGGACAGCAGATTTGAGAAAAATCCACAATCTAGATATCGCCGTCGAAAAATGGCATCGGGATGGGGCATAACGGGGAACAAAGGGAGGTGCTACGATTTCTGGATGGATTTCAGCGAGTGCATGTCCCGTTGCCGGGAGCCCAAGGACTGTGCTCTGCTCCGCGAAGATTATTTCGAGTGCCTTCACCACTCCAAAGAGGTCCGTTCTTTATCTACTCTCTCCAAACCCCAAATATCGATGTTAGTCTTAGGATTTCAGCTATAATTGTAAAATTTGTTTACATTAGGGTTTTGTTAAATTTTAATTTGTTAGATTTTAGCATTATTATTTTTTCAATTAGCGTAGCGATGCGTTAAATGAAATGTATTAATTAGATTAATTGGTTGTTCCAATTAGGGATGTTTAGAAATTAGAATCACTGTGATTTTAAAAGCTTTTATTATGAGGGATTAAATCAGAGTATAAGTGTAACATCGTTCAGGGCTATATCTGATCTGTTTATTAATTTTAGAGGGACCTATTTTCTTCGAGTTCATTCTAGAATGGAGTTCAGCTTTATGGCTGATAATTTGTCAAAATTGTAACCTTACTTCATTTATGGTATAAATATTTTAGCGTATTACTACTTTTTTCAGTCCATTTATTTGTTACATAATAGATGCTCATTCTTTTAAGATACAGCAGTTGTAGCCTATACCCAAATGATGAAAAATGTTCTGTCCATGCAATGACATGGGTTTCAACTCAGCCCATGTTTGGCTACCGTTTACTAACAGTTTATATGTGGTCAAGCCACTTCTTATCCACATATTTCGTCGGGTTTACAAGTTAGATTC
>NW_019251414.1:0-1275 GCF_002742605.1 Olea europaea var. sylvestris
TATTTTGATTCCTAGAATAACATCAGCAACACCCAAATCTTTCATTTCAAAGTGCTTGTTCAGAAACCGCTTAATTTTATTAATCACATCTAAACTAGTTCCCATAATTAGCATATCATCAACATATAAGCAAATTATCACACAACAATTATTTTCAAATTTGCCATATATGCATTTATCTGCTTCATTTATCACATAACCACTTGATGTCAAAACTGTATCAAATTTTTCGTGCCATTGCTTAGGAGCTTGTTCAAGGCCATAAAGGGATTTTTTAAGTCTACATACTTTATCCTCAAGGCCTTCTACAACAAATCCTTCAGGCTGATCCATATAAATCTCCTCTTCCAAGTCTCCATTTAAAAACGCAGTCTTGACATCCATTTGATGTATAATAAGATCATACAGTGAGGCAATTGCAATTAACATCCTAATAGAGGTAATCCTAGTAACGGGTGAATAAGTATCAAAGAAGTCAACTCCTTCCTTTTGTTTATAGCCTTTAGCTACAAGTCTTACTTTATACTTATCAATTGAACCATCAGGTTTAGGTTTTTCTTAAACAACCATCTACACCCAATTGTCTTACATCCTTGAGATAAGTCCACTAACTCCCAAGTATTATTAGACATAATTGAATCATATTCACTATTTACAGCTTCCTTCCAAAATATAGAATCTGGTGAAAACAGAGTTTCACCAAAAGTACTAGGATTACCCCTACTAAGTAGGTTATAAAGTCAGGACCAAAAGAAGTAGTGGTCGTAGGTTTTTTGCTTCTCCTAATTTCAGCTTCTTCTAATTCAGATGGCTCCCCTCTAACACTAGGAGGAATACTAAAAGAACTGCTTGATCCTTCAGACTTTTCTTTAAACGGAAATCTATTTTCAAAAAATTCGGCATCTCTAGTTTCAAATATTGTGTTCTTTTCAATCAAATTATTTTTAGAGTCAATGACTAAAAATCTGTAGGTATTACTATGAAAAGCATACCCTATAAAAATACAATCAACAGTTTTCGGACCAAGTTTAGTTCTCTTAGGTGCTGGAATAGAAGCTTTTTAGCTAAACACCCCCACACTTTAAGATATTTATATGAAGGTATTCTGTCCTTCCACATTTCATAAGGAGACTTCTTATTTTTCTTACTAGGAATTATGTTAAGAATATAACATGCAGTAAGAAGTGCTTCTCCCACATGTTAAAAGGTAATCCAGAAGAGCTTAGCATTGATATGACCATGTCCTTAAGGGTTCGATTTTTCCTTTCAACTATA
>NW_019251415.1:0-5222 GCF_002742605.1 Olea europaea var. sylvestris
TTTTCCGAAATTTTGGATAACTTTTGTTTTACCCATTCTTTTGTAATTATAGGAATTCTTGCTTTTCATATAATATCTTCTATGTTGATAGACATTTCTTTATAATTCATACTTATAATTGTTTTATTTACTCTTGGTAGTATTTCTATGAATCCTTGTTGGAATACATCTTTTTCTTATAATTCTAATATTTTCTTGGTTATTCCTTTGTATTTTTTAATATCAAAGGTAATTTCTTGATTTATACCTTCTATCGAGTCTTCAACTTCTTCAACTATAACTACTTCTATTTCTAGATCTGCTTGTTGTATCTCTTGATTCATATATACAATCTCCTCAGAATCTTCCTCTGATGAAGATGTATTTAATTCATAAATGCTACTGCATTCACTACTTAAATCTCCAAAATACTCAATTGGTTCTATTTTACTATCTTTTTGGAATTTTTCATAAATTCTAAGAGTCTTTATATTCTGTCTATCTTTCTTTTTAGGACATTGTGGGGGCAATATGTCCTTTTTCATTACAAATGAAACATCTACATTTTTTAATATTTATTGGTTTGGATTTTTTATTCCAATTTCTTTTCTTGAAATATTTCTTGTGTGGTTTAAAATTTATTTTCTTAAATTTTTTGTAATTTTTGAATTTTCTTTTATATTTCTTATATGGTTTATATTTCTTCTTATGGCATCCAAATTGTTTAATTCAACTTATATCTTTATATCAATACAAAGAATTCTTTCTTATTTTGTATATTTTTTTACTCTCAAGAGTTTGTCTGCACCACATGCCTATCATTCCTTTTGTAAATTCAATCCCACTTCCAAAACTATCTATTTTTACACCTTCCCCTTCTCATAAAGGTAGTAATTTCTCACATTCTTTTAATAATTTAGTTCCTCATGGGAATGTTAATTTCGTAAAATAAGACCTTAGTATAGGTTTATTTTCTTGATTATCTCCTTGGTTTAATATATAATATAATTCTTCAAATTTGTACGTATATATTTCTAATTCACACATATCACATATTATTAAATTTTTCATCGCTATCATTCCTTCATTATATTCATCGTGTTTTCTTTGTTCTTCATTAGAAGCATATCTATCTCCTAAAAACTCTGTTCTTAAGGGTTTTTCAAACATTTTTAATATTTCTTGTATATTTTGATCATTTAAAGTATTCCTATTATTTAATACTTCAGTTCTACCTTCTTCATACTTTATTCTTCCTTTAATAGTTTCTGGTAACTTTCTCTACCATTCAGAAACAATTCCTTTGAATATATGTTTTATAAATCCAAAAGCTGTATATGTTTCTAATTTATTAAATTGTATAGCTAGGTCTGTACTTTTCATCCATGTTTCAATAGCTTTATTTTTATCTACACAGTCTAGATCTAACCATATTTCTGTCATGTGGACTGGTTCATTATAAGATTTCATTGGATTTGTTTCTTTTATGGATTGTTTTCTTATATTTCCAGTGTATTTTTTTTTTGTGTTTTTCTATATTGATTAACACCTTTTTTAAGAGGTATTGTTGTGTAATAAGGATAATCGTATTCTTCATCACTACTAAATTCTATTTTTATATTTCGACTTGTTGATGAATTAGTATTCATCTTTATATTTTCTATTTTTCAGTTAATTCTTCTAACTGTTTTTTATATTCATCATACTCTTTCCCAGTAGATTCTAATAATTTTTGTTCTAGTTCTTCTACATCCGTAATCGTATATATATTTTCTTCATATTTTTTCCTTTTATTATTTTCTTTTTGTGTTATCCTAAAATCTTGAGGTGGATTAATTATAATCCTATCTTTTCCTTTAAAGCTTTTATCTAAAAGATCATTTCCTACTTGTAGATTATGTTCTAAATTTTCTAGTCTTTTATGTATATCCTCAAAACTTTCATTTGTGGTGTTTTTAGGTAAATAAGGATAACTTGGTTTTTTTATGTTTTTCGACTTTTTTCAAAAAATTTTTAATTATATTTTCTTCATCTACTATGCTTATCATAATTTTAGGTTCGTAACATGACACTGATACCATTTCTACGGAGCGTGCAGCGGAGGGGTTAAGATTTTGAATCCAATTAAAATCTTCGTAAGTATTTATAAAATCACAATATAATTTATAAAATTCACTATCTTTTGTTGAAATTTTTTCTTTAATAATTATATTTAATTTGTTATTTTTTCTTTCCAATTTAAGAATTTGTTTATGTATATTATTTTCTATTTTGATTGCTCTATTATCTATATAAACATTTTTATCTTTTAATTTTGGATCTAAATATTCTGTAAAGAAACTTTTCAGATCTTCTGTTAAATAATTTAATTCATTATCTGTTGCATTTCTTAGATCAATAAAATTTTATATAATTTTTGGGTTTAAATTTGTTAAAGATTCATGATTTATATTTCTTTGGGGACCTAATCGAAGGTTTTTATATATTGTAATAACTTTGGTTACAAATTCTCTATGAAGGGTATTTTTGAAAAGATTATTGTTCAAAGGCTATTCAGCGAATGATTATATTTTTTTGGCCTAGTCTCACAATTTGATATTCTATTTAGGCTATTAGCAGTATTTCCCCTGCATCATTATACCATCTGGTGCAGGGACCACCAACGGCGTATTAACGGCACCGTCAAAGTCTGGGGAATAAAGAAGTCGGAAAATAAACGTGGCTTCTTCAATTCAGAGCTTGTTCTTTACGTGGCAACGATAAATACACTTTCCACAGTANTGGATATTTTGAATTTGTGTTTCCAAATAGGAAACTTTTATCTCAAGTATTTGGACTTTCGTCCTTAGTTGCTCTAACTCCATTCCTGCTGAAATAATCAGGAAGAAAGTTAGTTTTTCCTTTAATATATTCAATATCAAATTTGAAGTATGAAAATCAAATTTGTATCCTGATAATATATCTATTGGTAATAGATGGATCAACATTATTTTTCAAAAAAGCTCTAACTTGAGTATTATCAGTTCTAATCAAGAACTTTTTTGGTAATAAATAATTTTCATATTTTTGAACTCCTCTTTTTACAGCAATGAGTTCTTTCCTGTTTGTCTCATATCTAGTTTCAACTTCTTTGAATGTTCCTGATGTATAACCTGCAAGTATCTCAGGACAAGAACAATTCTTTTCATATTTATATTCTTTATGATTCTTTTTAATCTTTAATACGGCTCCCCATAAATTATCTGAAGCATCAGTTTCAATGATAAAGAAATATTCTTCCTGTGGAATTATAAGTTTGGACAATGCATTTAATTCTTCTGTTACCTTTCTTATATTTTCACAATTTTGTTTTTTCCAATACCACATTATATTTTTTCTTCACTTTGGAAGAAAGTAATTTTTAGTTTGGCACAATTTTTAATGAATCCTTCAGCATAATTCAATATACCAAGGAAACTTTGTAATTGTTTTTTATCTTTGATTTTTCCAAGAAATTCTTGAAATTTTTCTCCAATATGAGATTGCAATTGCAATTCTCCTTCTTTTATAAATAATCCTAAAAATTTTATTTCTGTTTTAGCTATTTCAGCTTTATTTTGAGAAAGTGTAATACCATTTTTTTTCATAATATAACAGAATTTCTCAAAATGTTCAATATGTTCATTAGTATTATTTGAATAAATAAGTAAATCATCTACATATACAATACAAAAATGAGTAATTGGTTTAATTACCTCATTCATTCTTCTTTGAAATATCTGTGGTGCATTTTTCAACCCAAATGGCATTACATTCAATTCGTATTGTCCTAAAAGATTGGGCGTACTAAATGCAGTTAGTGGTTTACTTTTTTCTGTGAGCATTATTTGCCAAAAAACCGACTTACAATCAAATTTTGAGAATATCTTTTTATTTTGTACTTACTTAATAAGGGTATCCTTATTTGACAAGTAATATCCATCAAACTTGATAACTTCATTTAACTTTTTATAATTTATCACCATCCTGACTTTTCCTCTTTTTATCTCGCTATGTTTTCTAACCATAAAGGCTGGGCTGCTATGTGAATTTTTACTAGGCCTAATTAATTTGGCTTCTAGCAATTCTTTTATATGGTTTTTAAATTCTTTTTTGTCATCAACACTATATTTCATGGATTTGACTCTAATAATAGTGTCTGAATTGGTTAATTCTATTTTTGCCTTTACTTTGTCTGTATTCCATTTTTCTAAGGGATTTTCAGAATATGTTTCAGAAATTTCTTTTTTCAATTTTTCTAACCTATTTTCTGTTGTCATTTTTAGGACTGTGATTGGTTTAAATTTTTCTGTACTCCAACATCCACCATGCTGGGTTGAGAAACTCTGATGGTTTATATCTCTATATGCTATTGTAACAGCCTTGTTTATTTTTGGTGTAAATATTTTGCGTGCACAGGGTGTTGTGAACGTATATTTATCAATATATTGTGTAAATGGTGCATATTTTAATAGGAAATTTTACCATAATAAAATATCAAATCCAATTGTGCTTGACATATATATTGTATCAACAAATACTTCTCTAAAAGAAATTAGAAAATGTACATGCATAACATATTTGTTGTATATTACCTTATTTCCACATGCTGTTGTAGCGGTGACTACCTTCTTTGAATTATATTTTCAGTATTCAGATGGTAGTACATTTGGTAAGCATAAACTTATTGTACTTCCTGAATCTAAGTAAGCATGAAATTTAATTCTGCAATAACTTTTTATATTGAGTATAATTTCAATATATGGACTCATGTGATTAGTCCTAATTACTCTTTCCATGATAACAATGATTTCATATTTTCATCTATTCTCGAAATGATGATTGGATTATCATCAACTGTTATTTTAAATATCTTTGACAGATTTTATAAGGATTATGTTTTTCAAGAAAGTTCATTCCTAGTAGTATAGGTGAACGATCAACTCCATATAATTCATCTTTATATAGAATTATTTCTTTAGTATATTCTTTCTGATCCTCTCCCATAAGTATAAGAGGGAACTTTACATATTTCCTTATTTCAAGATTATTTCCTAGATAATCCTTGAATATAGATGGTTCTGGTAATTCAAAATCTATTAAATGAATAACAAATTTAGCATTTACATGACTTTTATCTGTTCTAGTATCAATGAGGACAAGAAGATTATTCTTATATCCTTCTTGATTTACATATCTTGTTTTGATATAATATTGCGAACTTG
>NW_019251415.1:13272-15098 GCF_002742605.1 Olea europaea var. sylvestris
CTTCTATTTCTTCAACTTTTGGTGGAATTTCAAAAGTAATGGTGGGTCCCTGCAATTTCTTCTTGCAGCGATTGCCATTGAAGAATTTTTCATCGCCATGGGGACTTGACACTATTTCTATCTTCGATTGAAGCTCGTCCACATAAAGTCGCTGGAGAGTAGTTGGGAATTTGGATAGTGGTTTCATCGGGTATCTTGAAACTGGAGTAATTTTCGGGTGCTGGGTCAGTAATTTCTCTTCGACCATCACGCCTTGTATGGGAAAAGGTTCGTCAATCTTCATCTCTTCCTCAATTGGGCCTGATTTGAAGAGTTTTGGGCCCAAGGTTTCTTTTGTAGCTTTGATGACCAGATTCCTTTCTTCCACTCTATGGGCTGTTTCCATTATGTGGCCCAATCCACTAGGGCAGTGTAAACAAATTTTGGTCCACGCAACAGGTTTAAGCCCATTGATAAGTGTACTCCCCATTACTTCCTCTAAAATCCCCAATAAGTGTGTATTTAAAACTTCAATTGAGCGCTGGAATTCTGCTTGGTTCCCTTCTTGGTAGACAGCAAAGAATTTCTTACAACCACTTCTGTTTCCTTCGTCCATCGATTTGTTCGTGACTGATTGAGGGAGGATTATTAACGCCATGGAACTCTGAATTGCTTCCATGGTTCCCAACGTTCTGGCCGATTGTTTTGAACATTCCCAGGAGGCTTTGACGTTTGGTCCCCCCTTATTTTTATTGTAATGCCCATTTGGACTCTTTTCTCTCCATCGATGGTATAATGGTCTCCCTAATTGCAGCTCCCTGTTGGCCAAGTGTTTGCATCGTAAAGGGTAATTATAGGCTGCTGGTTGGGTATTATTGGGTTGGCTGTAAGATAATTGTTGAGTAATGGACCACAGAGGCTTTCCTTTAGCTGGGCTAGATCCAGTCCACTGGTTAGGGTTCTTTTCATCCATCCATTGGCCCATCTCCATTCTATGCTCCAGCTTAGTGGGCTTAAAAAACCATAACATCAACCCTGATTGTGGGCTTGAGCCCATTGATAAAATATCCCTCCAATCTTGCATCAGATCTGTGAGCGACCCAAAAGTCAAATCGGTGACACTCTCTCACCAACCCTTCTCGCCGGATGACTAACCACTCATCGCTGGTGTTTCCATGGTTTGATCGGAAATGAGTAATTACTAAGTCCTTCAATTCCTCCACGCTACACAGCTTCTTCCTCCTCTGCTACCACTGATACCAGGACCGAGCTCCACCTTCAAAACAGATCGTGGCTGCTTCTAACTCCTCTGATTTCGAAATCCGGGTGAGTCCAAAATACCTCTCAGCGGTGAAGCCCCAACTCTCTGAATTTTCCCCTTCAAAACTTGGCATCGCCAACCTCCGATTCCGGCATCCTGGTCGCCATGTACCTCCTAGACCTGCCTTGGTCTCTTTATCCCTCTCTTTCGTATCTTTAATACCTGTGATTCCGCTGGGTGCCAACTGCGGTAATTTTCCATCCGGAGCTGTTCCAGATCCTTCTCCTTCGTTTACCCCTGATTTGGGAACTGTTAACGCTGCTACTGCCTTTTGGGTGGCTTCTATAGACTGCAGTATCTTGTTTATATTCAGGGATAGGCGCTCCACCGATTTTTTGAGTCGTGGTAGCCTTTGTAATTCTGATTTCATCTCCTCCAGGTCCTTTTCGACTGCCTCCATTCGAGTTTCCATTTTCTTTTGGTCCATCAGAATCGGTTGCTCTCTTTTTTTCTTCATTTCCGATTCCTGTTCTCTCCAATCCGGAACCTTCACTTCGCTCTTCTCCAACAATGGAATTTTCCCCCC
>NW_019251415.1:21241-35044 GCF_002742605.1 Olea europaea var. sylvestris
GCCACACCACCAGACCAGACACAAGTTACAGAATTTGACATTGAGGACAACTTCGAAGATCATGACATTCCTACTATTCAACTCAATATGGAAGAGTTAACTCAGAATTTGCAGAAAATTATGCAAAAACAGATGGAACTTCAGGAGGGTGATATGTCAAAGGCGCCGGTAGCTTTAACTCCAGCAGCAGCTTCAATCCCTATGCCTAAACTTAAGAATGTGAACCGACTCAAAACGGAGCATCAAGTGTAAGCATACACTTTGCTTAATCGTGATTAATGTGCCACCACTTAGGAAACAACTAATAAAGTCGATTAGTGTAAGCCTACTATTCATTAACTTTTTGAGAGATGGAAGCAAGTTTCTAGTGTTCCATAAAATTAAAGACAATTATACTTATTGATTTTAGTTACGAGGAGCGTGACATTGCATATGATAATTCTTGAGAATATTATAAATTATTTTCCCTTTCTACAGCTATGAGCTTCCAGATTCACATGAATTTGACATTGAGGACAACTTCGAAGATCATGATGACATTCCTACTATTCAACTCAATATGGAAGAGTTAACTCAGAATTTGCGGGAAATTATGCAAAAACAAATGGAACTAGAGGAGGGTGATATGTCAAAGGCGCCGGTAGCTTTAACTCCAGAAGCAGCTTCAATCCCTATGCCTAAACTTAAGAATGTGAACCGACTCAGAACGGAGCATCAAGTGTAAGCAAACACTTTGCTTAATCGTGATCAATGTGCCACCACTTAGGAAACAACTAATAAAGTCGATTAGTGTAAGCCTACTATTCATTAACTTTTTGAGAGATGGAAACAAGTTTCTAGTGTTTCATAAAATTAAAGACAATTATACTTATTGATTTTAGTTACGAGGAGCGTGACATTGCATATGATAATTCTTGAGAATATTATAAATTATTTTCCCTTTCTACAGCTATGAGCTTCCAGATTCACATGAATTTGACATTGAGGACAACTTCGAAGATCATGATGACATTCCTACTATTCAACTCAATATGGAAGAGTTAACTCAGAATTTGCGGGAAATTATGCAAAAACAAATGGAACTAGAGGAGGGTGATATGTCAAAGGCGCCGGTAGCTTTAACTCCAGAAGCAGCTTCAATCCCTATGCCTAAACTTAAGAATGTGAACCGACTCAGAACGGAGCATCAAGTGTAAGCAAACAGTTTGCTTAATCGTGATTAATGTGCCACCGCTTAGGAAACAACTAATAAAGTCGATTAGTGTAAGCCTACTATTCATTAACTTTTTGAGAGATGGAAACAAGTTTCTAGTGTTTCATAAAATTAAAGACAATTATACTTATTGATTTTAGTTACGAGGAGCGTGACATTGCATATGATAATTCTTGAGAATATTATAAATTATTTTCCCTTTCTACAGCTATGAGCTTCCAGATTCACATGAATTTGACATTGAGGACAACTTCGAAGATCATGATGACATTCCTACTATTCAACTCAATATGGAAGAGTTAACTCAGAATTTGCGGGAAATTATGCAAAAACAAATGGAACTAGAGGAGGGTGATATGTCAAAGGCGCCGGTAGCTTTAACTCCAGAAGCAGCTTCAATCCCTATGCCTAAACTTAAGAATGTGAACCGACTCAGAACGGAGCATCAAGTGTAAGCAAACAGTTTGCTTAATCGTGATTAATGTGCCACCGCTTAGGAAACAACTAATAAAGTCGATTAGTGTAAGCCTACTATTCATTAACTTTTTGAGAGATGGAAACAAGTTTCTAGTGTTTCATAAAATTAAAGACAATTATACTTAT
Source organism: Olea europaea var. sylvestris (assembly GCF_002742605.1). Classification (NCBI taxonomy): domain Eukaryota; kingdom Viridiplantae; phylum Streptophyta; class Magnoliopsida; order Lamiales; family Oleaceae; genus Olea; species Olea europaea. Next base: position 23,058 of record NW_019251415.1, read on the forward strand.
TGATTTTAGTTACGAGGAGCGTGACATTGCATATGATAATTCTTGAGAATATTATAAATTATTTTCCCTTTCTACAGCTATGAGCTTCCAGATTCACATGAATTTGACATTGAGGACAACTTCGAAGATCATGATGACATTCCTACTATTCAACTCAATATGGAAGAGTTTACTCAGAATTTGCAGAAAATTATGCAAAGACGGATGGAACTACCGGAGGGTGATATGTCAAAGGCGTCGGTAGCTTTAACTCCAGAAGCAGCTTCAATCCCTATGCCTAAACTTAAGAATGTGAACCGACTCAGAACGGAGCATCAAGTGTAAGCAAACAGTTTGCTTAATCGTGATTAATGTGCCACCGCTTAGGAAACAACTAATAAAGTCGATTAGTGTAAGCCTACTATTCATTAACTTTTTGAGAGATGGAAACAAGTTTCTAGTGTTTCATAAAATTAAAGACAATTATACTTATTGATTTTAGTTACGAGGAGCGTGACATTGCATATGATAATTCTTGAGAATATTATAAATTATTTTCCCTTTCTACAGCTATGAGCTTCCAGATTCACATGAATTTGACATTGAGGACAACTTCGAAGATCATGATGACATTCCTACTATTCAACTCAATATGGAAGAGTTTACTCAGAATTTGCAGAAAATTATGCAAAGACGGATGGAACTACCGGAGGGTGATATGTCAAAGGCGTCGGTAGCTTTAACTCCAGAAGCAGCTTCAATCCCTATGCCTAAACTTAAGAATGTGAACCGACTCAGAACGGAGCATCAAGTGTAAGCAAACAGTTTGCTTAATCGTGATTAATGTGCCACCGCTTAGGAAACAACTAATAAAGTCGATTAGTGTAAGCCTACTATTCATTAACTTTTTGAGAGATGGAAACAAGTTTCTAGTGTTTCATAAAATTAAAGACAATTATACTTATTGATTTTAGTTACGAGGAGCGTGACATTGCATATGATAATTCTTGAGAATATTATAAATTATTTTCCCTTTCTACAGCTATGAGCTTCCAGATTCACATGAATTTGACATTGAGGACAACTTCGAAGATCATATTCAGTACTGTTTTTGGCGAGGTATGTGCACATGTCAGACCTTGTTTTTATTCTAACTTCCTTCAATAATGCACTATATCAAGATGCAGATGTTTTAATCGAAGTTAGGTAATTTGAGTGCGATTCCAATCAAGCCAGTATAGCTGCTTGTCTCGAGATTCTGCATTCCTAATGAGGAAAGGCTATAAAACCACTAATGAAAATTAAATAGTTAAACCCAATTAAATGAACCCTCAAAATAAGCTTGTTAAGCCCCGTGGTAATAAATGAACTGGGCCAAATACAAAAGAAACTTAAACGACATAAGTGGAAGGATATCCCCCAGTTCATGTTTCACACTTGTTTTCTATTTGAATAATATCTTTCCAAAGTGAAAAAAGCTCACATGCAATAATTTTATGCGCCCCATAAAGGAGACCATGTTTCTATTTCATGCTTTTCTCCACTGAATGATTTTATTCTTTACTCCAGATTTCTCTAGTTGGATAGATACGTAAACTAGATCACAGACGATTGGTCAAGTTAAACCATAAAACTTGTTAATTTTAAGCAAATACATCCCATGGAATAGGTATTTGTCAATTGGTACTCATTTTAGCAAAAGCAAGAGTCTTACACCATTCACATGTGAGCATATACTTAGCATCTTACCAACAAGCTAATGACAGTTGTACACCACCGTCTCTGGTCATCAAGATAAGTGTTCTGCCATTATATTATATAGTAGCTTCATTTATGTCGAGTGACACAGAACTGGTGTCTATTCACAATCTTAGGATTATGTCCTAAAAACTTCTCCTGGGGTTTGCACTCAAAATTACTTTCTTCTTGTGTTCCAGGCTTTGTCTGTGTAAGGGGATTTGACCGGAAGACGAGAGCACTGCGTCCTCTCATTGCCAGACTTCATTTCCCAGCCAGTAAGTTAAAAAAGGTAAAGTGAAGGACGGGTGAGAATTAGGTGTCATCCCGCTCACCATAGCTAACAGTAGGATTGTGTAGAAACAGCAATGGCAGGCCTGGAATCAGAACACTATTCTTCACAGTGCAAAAGGAAATGAAATCAGCGTACCGTATTCATATAATGAAGGGAAATAGGCTCTGTAGAATGAAATCAGAATATTCCTGCTCGAACAAGAAACATTTCGTTTCTGTTGACATAGAAGCTGAAATAGAATAGAATTACATGTCTTTCTTCTAATTTATTATTACCCTTTAAAAAAAAAAAAAAAAAAATTAGATATGTCATCTTGATTGCTGGAGTCTGTATTATAAATGGTGCAGAAATGCAGTACTCCGCAGGGAATATGCTCGGCTACAGTGATTTTTGAACTGGCTAAGCTTAAAAAATTTATGTATAAGCAATATGTTACCGGACGGTTACTACGTTGTTAACATGTATACGCAAGTTGAAATAAAAAGGGCTCGACTTCTATAGAATGCAACAGTCAAGAATTAGATCAGAGCTCCACCAAGGAATTGTCAGGAGACACGGAGACGAATTTGGAGAAAGAAAAGTTTTACTAGTTTCATTTGTTGGGGGTCCAAGTGATACCACTTTTTGTTAACAATGCACCGAACAAAAATGAAATCCTCGATGAACAATCTATCGACATTTATATTCAAGCAACACAAATCTAAATTCATATAAAAAAGTATGTTTTTGATGTTATACTTGAAAGAATGAATCTTGGCAAAGGGGGTTTATTTTTTATCGATGGACCTAGAGGTACTGGTAAAATCATTTTAGATCATGCACTCCTAGCAATGGTATGATCACATCGGATGATGGCACTTGCAACATCAACTTCATGTGTAGCAGCATCAATAATGAAAGCATGTAGAACTATCGATTCAAAGATTTAACATTCCACTTCAGACAAATGAATGGAAAATCTTCAATATTTCATGCATCAGAATTGATTTGATATGCCAAACTAATGAAGTACTAATGACAATCCCAACGGTGGAAAGAACTCACAAGGAACGTATTAGAAAATTCGTCCCTTATGAGGCGTATTGTTCGGGTAACAGAGAACGTGAAGAATTTGCAGTCAATTGAAGGCGAAGAGAACCAATAGACGTAACTTGAAATTAGAGAATATAATAGGTTTTTGCTGGCTATATAATTCGTTACATGGTTTACTGTACAATACATTTTGATCATTTTCCTACCTTTAACTGACCAAAAAAGGATCGAACCCGTAAGCAAAGCAATGGAAGTCACACTCAAAATGTTATGACTTGTGACTGCTATGAAGCCCAGGAATCACTCCAAATGCTATCTCTGCCTCTTTTCTACAGACCTGTAGGCCTCAGTCTTTTGTTTTAGCTTCCTCTTCACCCCCTGCGCTTTGTTAGGCAGTGCCACATTTCCAACCTATATATGAAACAAGTTGTTAGTGTTTATCGAAGGCCTAGCAGAATAAGAAATTCGCTGAAAGGCAGCCAAATGTGAGACTGTTTGGTAACACTCAGTAATTTGTGGTGGCTACTTGTTTCATAACAGGGTGAATAAAGCGCACTTCTAACAAAAAACAAGCACAAAGACATGATAGTCAGGTAAAGATACTCGATTAGTATAGGCAATAAAGAGATGGCTAGATCTCATCTGAGGTTAAATCAGGGATAGGTATCCAATGGCTACGATAGCACTACTAGTTAGATGGTTCTCTTTGTAGTTCTAATCTGATTACAGTAATCAGTGGTATGTTCAGTTGTGTGTATTAGACAAAATTACCTTTTGATCTGGAATATAAATCTTCCCAATTTTCCCTTGTATTGCATCTTTGATAACATTCTTCTCCTGAAAATCAAGAGCCAGAATTAGCATCATCATCTTAAATTGCAACAAAAAAAAAAAAGGGAACGCAAATTATAATTAGGCAAACCTTTTTCTTTGTTAATTCAGGGGCTATCTTCATTGCTTCTTTTCTCAGGCTGTCATCGGGAAGATGATGTCTTCGAACCACCATATCCATGGACAGACCAACTTCAACCAACGCCATCCTTGGCACTATAGTGCCAGACTTTAAGTCAGATTGCACAATGAGTAAAGAATATTTTGGTCTGAGGATATGGCTGTGCAAACATACACGTGGTCCAGTCCAGCAAGGTTCAAATTTTCACAACCTGCAAATTTGAGATTCGTACTTATCATGTAAAATATTTGAAAGTACATAACAGTAGCAGGGGTTCAACAATGACAATGTGACCAGAAGAGAACATAAGAATCCAAACAAACCTCTCCATGGAACAAGTCAAGTAAAATTTCTTTTATATGTTTCAGCTCATCAACACACTCAAAACCTTCTCCTATGAAAGCAAAAAAGGGTTCGACCCAATTTGAGGGGCCAATTTCTTATCGTATGCGAAAGAGTTCAGCTTTTGAAATTTTCAATCCCGATCTCTACAAGATCATAAATGTGGTGATCATAGGTTTGTCCAATAACAAGATTGTTTGGCTGCTTCTTTGAGTGAGAACCAAACTGCAAATAGAAAACTGGGAAAACATGTTATAATAAAATAAGAAAGTTGAAAACAGATTGTATTCCCTTCACTGTTCTACTTTGCTCAGCTGCTGTCTTTTATATGATTGGAATGACCATAAAAAAATAAACATAAGATGCAAATCTAGGAATATAATGGTCAGTACAAGTATTTTATCCCAAGAGATGTACGTTTTTATATTTGGTAGTGTTATTTGTTCGTTCGTTCATTCATTCATTCATATTTATCTGGATCAGGACAACTGTCAAGTGAAGAGGTCACGTCACGTATGATGTAAGACTAAAGGCAGGAATATAGTCCAATAAATGGATATGTCCATCAAATTTAGATGCATCTACTAGCTCCGAATTTTGAATGCCTACCTGCCACAAAAATGACATTTTTTAGAATCAACAACATAACGGGACAGATTGGAGCGCACTCCCTTGAATAAAAATCTAGGTCATTTACAAGACTATCTATCTTCTAGCTGACTTGCATCAACATAAATATCAGACCGTGAGCGTTTTCTGAAATATCTGAAAATTATAACTTGTAAAAAGTGGTGCCAAATATTATCCAATAACCAACTAGCATGCACTATGTATACCAGGTAAATACTTGGTCACTTATCTAATGGGTTATTAAACTTCCTTCACATTAGAATGTAACCGTGTATCGGTCTATGCTACAAACAGTTCTTACTAGTAGTATCTATCGAGGTATCCTAAACAGTTCCATTCATCACACTGTTATAGCATTTATCAGCCTATGCTACAAACAGTTCTTCTTATTTGTAGTATCAATCAAGGTATGCTAAACAGTTTCATTCATCACACTGTTATACGAAAGCTTCAAAAAATTCATCAGATAAATATACTTGGTGGTCCAGAACAATTAGATACTATACTTGGTGGTCTGTACTTGCAATTCAATAACCTAAGTTTTTCACTTGCCAAGCTGGACAAAATAATATGGGTTACCGGATTTTCAATGGCACATCAAATTTTTGTTTAGCCACACCACCAAGGCGAGATGGACAGAAATAAACTGAAACAACGATGAAGTTCATGACTAATTTGGAGTACAAAAAAGTTTCATGACGTAGCCCCCGTTTGATCCCCACTTTTGGGGAAAATAGATTTTGTAATAGTGATTTTTTTGGAAAACATGTGGTTAAAAAGTATATAAAAGTTTTGGGTTTAAGTGAAAAAATTGGAAGAATGTGTGGTTTAAAATTAGTGGGAGAAAGATGATTTTTTAGAGACTGGGGCTCGAACAAGGGCTAACCAAAGGTCCAAAACTATAAGTTAAGTAACTAACGGAGATTTTACCTACCAACTACCCACTACATAGTTGGCTGCCAGCAAACGAAGGAATTCTATTGTCTTCCTAAGCAAATTAAGTTCTTCAGAACTGAGAAGAACATTGATTTCTGGGACTTGATATAGCCGTCTGATATGAAATGTCATCACAATAAAATCAACTGAAGGTAATAATCTGGCACATTTTTAAGCTCTAAAACTGAGCTGACTGCAGCAAGGACAAATCTTGACCAACTCAATCAAAATGAGAAATTATCTCGAGTTTACAAACAGTAACCAAAATCAACCCTTTTTATTAGAGCACAGCAGTTCACGTGTTCAGCATTGCATTTTGGCGCCAATTGTATAGACTTAAAATTAGTTACAATTACAGCTGTAATACAGCTGCCATACAGCTATTTATATAGATTACTTGTATCCATTTTTCGTTTGAGAATCAATAATATAAAATATTCTTTCATCTTTAATATGGTATCAGGTTTCTTACTGATATGTGTGTTATTCAGGTTTTGCCAACAATGAGGATGATTGGCAAGGGTAAAAGGGCTGAAGATCTATACATCATTGATGCTAGTTGCCTTAACTCGATGGAAAATAATACTATTAGCTTTGAAAATTCTTGTAATTCTGTTCATTTGTAGCAAATAATGTACCTAGTCATGTTTGGCATTGTAGACTTGGACATTTGTCTTTTAAGAAGTTAGACATGTTGAGAAATTTGTTGAAATTTGATGTGAGGAAGAAAGACCTTTATGTTCCTTGTCTTGTATGTCCTTTGACTTAGCAACGAAGACTTTCATTTGTTTCTAACAATCATTTATCTCCTGCTGCTTTTGATCTCATTCATTGCGATGTTTGGGGACTCTACAATGTTGCTACACAGGCTGGTTACAAGTACTTTTTGATTTTGGTTGATAACTGCACAAGATTTACTTGGGTGTATTTGATGAAGCAAAAATCTGATGTTGCCTTTATCATTCCCAAATTCTTCTCCCTCATAGAGACTCAATTTAACAAAGTAATAAAGTGCTTTAGATCTAATAATGCTAAGGAGCTCAGTTTTAAAGATTTCTTCAATTCCAAAGGTGTAATTCATCAATATTCATGTGTGGAAAGGCCAGAACAGAATTCTGTGGTTGAAAGGAAACATCAACACCTCCTTAATGTCGCTCGTGCATTATTTTTCCAATCTAGAGTCCCTATTCAATTTTGGGGAGAATGCATCCTTACTGCCACTTTTCTAATAAATCGAACTCCATCACCAATTTTACAAAACAAGACTCCATTTATTTGCCTATACAATTCTCCAGTGAACTATCATCATCTTAGGACCTTTGGCAGCCTTTGTTTTGCCTCCACTCTATCCTCTCATAGAACAAAATTCCATCCAAGAGCTAAGGCATGCGTTTTTGTTGGTTATTCCCCAGTCATTAAAGGTTCCAAACTCCATGACATGGTTTCCAAAACATTTTTCATTCCTAGGGATGTTGTCTTCCATGAGCATATCTTTCCATTTCAATCAATTCCATCCTGTATTGGCCCATTGATACTTCCCCACATATAGTTTTGCCACACGTGCTTCAAGAATTGCCTTTGGAACATTCTCCCACAAGTCCTCCTACTACCAATAATTCTGGTGATATCCCTCCAGTCAATGATTCTAGCTCCATTCACAACTTAGATCAATCCCTTTCGAGCCTGTTTGAGCCACATTATAATGAAAATGAGAATGAGAATGAGAAATAGAGCCGTTATGGGCCTCACACCAGAGATAGAAATTCAAAAATGGTGCCTTGATGTGATGGATAACGGTCATATTTTTCATTTTAATGAGGTAAAAATGAGGCTCAAACAGGGGCTTCATCTATTTCTAGAAAAGGTATGAGAACACACAGGGCCCCCTCTTACCTTCGTGATTTTCATTGCAATCTTCTGACCAAAGCTTCCCCTCTTTCCAACACTTCCTTATATCCTTTATGCAAATACTTATCTTACAAAACATTTTCTCCCTCACATAACTCCCTTCTCTTCAATATATCTTCCACATTTGAACCCCAATTTCATTACCAGGCAGTGAAATTTGAACAATGGAGGAATGCCATGGCTGATGAATTGGCAGCCATGGAAGCAATCATACTTGGTCAATTACTACTTTGGCTAAGGACAAGCATTCCATAGGGTCTCGATGGGTTTATAAGATCAAGTTCAACTCAGATGGGAGTATAGACCGGTACAAAGCCCGGTTGGTTGCGAAAGGGTATACACAACAGGAAGGTTTAGACTTTATTGAAACTTTCTCTCCAGTTGCAAAATTGGTCACTGTTAAGACCCTTCTTGCTGTTGATACTGTTAAAAAGTGGCATCTTGTGCAGTTGGATGTCAACAATGCATTTCTTAATGGTGATTTGTTTGAGGAAATTTACATGGATTTAACTCTAGGCCAACCAAAGCAAACCTCAGTTGGTCCTCAGGGGGAGAAACTAGTGTGTAGACTTCATAAATCAATTTAAGCCTAAAACAAGCATCTAGGCAATGGTTTTCCAAATTTCCTCAAACTCTTTTATTGCCTGGTTTTCAGAATTCTAAATCAGACTACTCTTTGTTTACAAAGGGGTCAGGTGCTTCTTTCATTGCCTACAAGGTTTATGTTGATGACATAGTCATCATCGGATCAGATACTAGGGCAATTGATTCCTTAAAAGTCTTTTTGCATAGCCAATTTAAATTAAAGGATCTTGGTAAGTTGAAGTACTTTCTTGGCTTGGAGATAGCAAGATCACAAAGGGGTATTTTCCTTTCTCAAAGGCACTATACTTTACAACTCCTTGAAGATACTGGTTTTTTGGGTTGTAAACCAACATCATTGCCAATGGATCCTAAAGTAAAGCTCAGCTCCTTTGAAGGAGAGCCACCTGCTGATGCATCCCTTTATCGTCGACTTGTTGGCAGGCTACTATACTTGACCATCCCTCTCCCAGACAGCACATTTGCTGTCCACAAATTAAGTCAGTTTGTCTCAGAGCCTTGACAACCCCACTTAGATGCTGTACATCATCTCTTACGATATATCAAATCTGCTCCTGGTCAAGGATTGATGTTTGATGCACTTTCCTCGTTCCAGATTCGGGCTTTTGCTGATGCAGATTGGGGGTCATGTCTTGACTTGAGAAAATCAGTCATTGGCTTTTGCATATTTCTTGGAAACTCTCTAATCTCTTGGACGTCTAAGAAGCAAACCATCATCTCCAGATCTTCGGCGGAGGCTGAATATCGTGCTTTGGCCTCATCGGCATGTGAGATCATTTGGATTCAACAACTCCTTGATTTGCAGGTCGCAGCTTCTATTCCAGCATTGATTTACTGTGATAATCAAGTTGCCATTCACATTGCCAACAATCCAATTTTTCACGAAGAACAAAGCATAAAGAGATCGACTGTCACTTCATTCTGGATAAAGTCAACGAAGGTTTCATTAAGCTTCTACCAGTTCGCTCTCAACGTCAACTAGCTGACATGTTCGCTAAGCCGTTGCCTTCATCTCTTCTCTTCCCTCTCTTGTCCAAGATGGCTATTCTTAATCTACATAGTCCATCTTGAGGGGGAGTATTAGAGAACAGTAGTTCACGTGTTCAGCATTCCATTTTGGCGCCAATTGTATAGACTTAAAATTAGTTATAAGTACAGCTGCAATACAGCCACCATACAGCTATTTATGTAGATCACTTGTATACATTTTTCATTTGAGAATCAATAATAAAAAATATTCTTTCATCTTTAATACTTTTAATCACGCAATACATTCTTAAACATGAATTCAGGAGGAGGACCACGTATCTTCTATAAGTTAGCGGCAAGTCTTACCTAAAGAAATTTTTTTACCAAACATAATAGAATATTAGTACTATCTAACCTCCCAATAAACCTTTCTGTATAGGAACCAACACACATTTTCAATTGCTTTCACACAAGACTTGCAAAATAGGTCGGCACAGGTTTCACGCTTACCACAAACAAACTGCAATCTGTTTTGAGCGAAAAAAAATTCCAGAGAAGCTTCACCGCCACTCTCGAACGGTCTAATATTGTCATTTCTCCGCGAATACTTGACGGCATTATCCTTCTATAGATGATATACTTCTGTAAGTAGTGAATTCAACACGCTGCTAGTTTTTGTGCCGTGTAGTATTAACGTCTTCTTCCCAGTCTCCCCCTGAAAAAACTCAAACCTTCAATTATTAGGCACAAATTGAAAAAATAAAAATAACAACTTCATATTGACCAGAAACTGGAAACAAATCGCTGACTTACGAGTTTGTGGGCACGTTTTCCTATGTCTCTCTTGATTCTTCCTTTCTTCGTGGTCTTTATCTTCATCATGATTAGCTAAATTTTGGAGAAGAAAATGAAAAATAATTACAAATCAGTATTAACGTCTTCTTCCCAGTCTCCCCCTGAAAAAACTCAAACCTTCAATTATTAGGCACAAATTGAAAAAATAAAAATAACAACTTCATATTGACCAGAAACTGGAAACAAATCGCTGACTTACGAGTTTGTGGGCACGTTTTCCTATGTCTCTCTTGATTCTTCCTTTCTTCGTGGTCTTTATCTTCATCATGATTAGCTAAATTTTGGAGAAGAAAATGAAAAATAATTACAAATCAGAAAGAATGCTAGGGTTCAAAATTTGAAACTTCAATTTGCGGTTACTGGGTAATTGTTGAGAATCAGGGTTTTTGTAAACGGGTTTTAATAGAAGTTATCCAATTATAAAGTTTGGCCCATCTAGTTTTAATTGGGCCAAATTAATACTCGTAAAGAAATCTTTTGGGCCAAATAACAACCGGACCAATTTTAGTCGACCCAATTGCACTGCACACACACACACAATTCTCTAGCACATATTGAGAATTTAGTGGATTTACTTCATTCACACAATTCTCTAACATATTGATAATTTAGTATTGGTAGGTATGGAAAATTTTGTTTTGATTGAAATAATGACTATTAAACATATCTACTTCACCAATAATTGTTGACATCAAGCTCCTAATTAAATATTAGGGATGACAATGGTTTATTAATATTTTTGAATAATAATAACAATAACGGAGCACAAAGAGAATTTCTAGCAAAAAGAAAAGTACGCATTAAACAAAGGTTAGCACCATTCTTATTCATTAATAAATTCTACATCACGTTAGTGAATATTTGACGGAACTTAAATTATAATTTAAGCAAGTCAAACGCTATTTTATTCACACATTCTTTAGGATCTACAATTTTTACTAACTTTCATTCATTCAATTATTATTCACATATTTCATGGGATTCATAGCCAATTAAGTGCTTGTTTGAAAAATGTTAATAAGTTGATCAAAAGTTAATAATTAATTTTAAAAACATATTTTATGCAATCCACAATTTTTATTAAATTTTAACAAAAATTTCTAAAACTTTTATCAAAACAACCCCAAAAATTTGAATTAAATACTTCCAAACAATAAATCATGTTACCATCTCAAATATAACTGGTTCGCTTAATGAATGTCCTGCAAATTATTCACATTATTTTTTCCTTTTGGTAAATATTTTATTCATATTATTGTAAGTGCTTGTTTGGTAGAGATTTTGTTAATTGATTTTTTGACCGTTAGAGATAAAGTAAGTCTTACCCGTGAGAGAAGAATTCAAAAATAACGTTTGAAATAGTGAAATAACGATCAAAAAATTGATTTTAATTGGATTTTAAACTGTACCAAACATGCTCTGAGTGTTTTAACTTTTAAGCATTTTCTAAGCTTGGTCTGATATAATTTTGTCGTTGTTTGATGGGGATTAAAATCATATCTTTAATAGATTTTAATAAAAATTAATGAAATAAATGGTTAAAAATTGTGAATTTCATAATATATTTGATTAAAATTAACTGTGGAAATCTAATTTAAATTTTTACCCTTATCAAAACAAATGTAGCATACAAATGCCTTGACTACAAAAGTCATATTTGCTGACAACGTGATTGTTATCTGCCTTTAACATATTGAATTGACTTCAAAGTGTAAAGTACGTAATAATGATTACCTAATAATATTGTGT
>NW_019251415.1:37789-39734 GCF_002742605.1 Olea europaea var. sylvestris
TTTTTTTTATTTACGTGTAATATTATTTTAATAAAAAATGTGTTGTTAAAAAGAAGAGAGAGAAAAATGTATTTTGAAAAAAAGACTACCGAACGGGGTCTTATTGTCTTGACCAACTTTTTAATTGACAGAAGTAAAATTTTGACGCGTCAACTACTTTTTAATTGAAGAAGAAATGAAGGTAAAACTAATAATATATGTAACTAACCATTTATTTATATTTTGCAATTAAAAAACCATAATAAGAGGTAACCTGTTCACAATTCATTGTTTCTCGCCGAACAAAATGTATCGTGGAATCTTCATTAAAAATGTTAATAAACTATTAGTTTCCTTGTTATGGATTACCTTCACTCTTATCCTAGCCCTCGTTTGAGCGCATTTTGTGGCGAAAATATATTTTTGAATAGTGATTTTTTGAAGAATGTGTAGTTAAAAAGTAAGAAAAATTTTCGATTCACGTGTAAAATTATTTTATTGAAGAATGTGTGATTGAAAATGAATTTAAAAATAATAATTTTTTGAAAAAATGGGGCTCAAAGTAACTAATTATTTATTAACATTTTAAAATAAGAATTCCAACAATGTCCACAAAGCCATTTTGTTCGCCAAAAGAAAGAAAAGCAAGCAATAAATGTGGACTTTTAACCAGTCACAAAATTTAAATACTATACTCTACAGAAAAAATGGTGACAATAACTTCACAGTTACAGGAAATTATTGACAAAAATTATACAGGTGATGCAATGACAGCATCTTTATAGTGCAATTTGTAAGTTTGTTGTGTCAAAAATCAATGAAAAATTGTCAAATGTTTTATGTAAGAATTCTATCAATTATTTTTATTTTTTTGTACTTGCAGCAAAATGAATGGTGGCACATATTAATTAACTATATGTATCTATTGACATACTAAAAATGCAAACCAAATCAAATAGCCCAAAGAGTGAAGCTCAATTGGGGAGTCTAGGATAAAGGTCCAAACATGATTATTGAGGAATGCGATGGAAGCCCACGAACATGGTAACATCATCGCCCAAGTTTGAAAGACGCCTAAAATTTGAGCGAATGGAGTATCTTACGGTCGCCCAGAGTGATGACCCCATTCTCACCCAAACATTCGAATCGTCCAGGATCTTAACAAGCACAAAACATTATGGTTATTCAGAATAGCAGCTTTTGAAGCAGTTATTGAGTGATCTTATCACATTCCACGATTCAAGGAACCCAATTGAAGGCGGTTGAACGACAAAGAGTAATGATAACAGTTAGAGACGACAGTTCCACGACAAGTTAGCCACCATAAAGAAAGTGGGTAGTTATACAGCAATCAAGCAGTTTCCAAGCGGTTTCCCACGAAAAAATAATCAAGGGAATATAAAAGGAAGAGAAGACATAGAGAAAAAGACCCCGAATCAAATACTCTCAAACAGAGAATATGTAATTTTGATTTCTAAGTTTAAACTTAAACATTTCTTTTAGTACTCGTGTGCTTGTGCCCCTTAGAGGCATTCTGTTTATTTCCAATTGTAAATCATCGCCAATAAAACACCCATTTTTGAGATTTCGTCTCAAGAGGTTTGTTCCTTAAACAATCGTCTGATCCCTTTTTTAATTGTTAGCGACTACCCGCGCGAAATAATTTGGCACGCCCAGTGGGACCTTGGTGTTTGGTGTTGAAGATACAAAAGGTGAAACAATATGCCTCACAAATCTGATAAGGAAGCAGCAAGTCAGGGAGGAGTCCAGTCTGTGATCGAGCGATATGAGGAGCGACAAAACTCTCCACGAACAGAGGGACAGAATCAGAGCAGTCACAGTCATTACGAACCAATGACAGAGTTGAGTTCTCGAACCATGCGTGCATTGCTTGGAGAACTCACACAGGATTGTTGAACAGATAAATCTACGAAATGTTCATAATATGGAAAGATTTACCCAGAAT
>NW_019251415.1:39829-43163 GCF_002742605.1 Olea europaea var. sylvestris
TTCAACGTCATGTTGAGAAATCAAATTATCGAAATAGTACAGGATCAAATGGCTTTTAGGGTACGTCCTGTCATTAGGCCGACTTATACAAAGCCATACCCTGATTGGATAGACCAAGCATATCCATGACCTCGAGGGTATAAAGTGCCAGAATTCTCACTATTTACCGATTTAGGAGAGGTGTCTGCTCTAGAACACATAGGGCGATTCACACTACAAAGTGGTGAAGTAACTGACTACCATAAAATGAGGTTGTTCCCTAATTCATTAACAGAAGTAGCTTTCTCTTGGTTCATCAATTTGCCAGCAAATTCTGTTCAAACATGACAACAATTGGAGTAATTGTTCCATGCTCAGTTTTATAAGACTGAATCTGAAGTTACTTTGGTCGATTTGGCGAATCTACGTCAAATGTCAAACGAATGGGCAGAAGGTTTCCTTCAAAGGTTCAAGATAGCAACAAGTAAATATTTTGTACCTTTGTCCGAAAAGGAGTTTGTCAAAATCGCTCAAAGTTGTCTAAACTTTGATTTGAAAAAAAAAATTCCAAGACAGGGAATTTCCTAATCTTTTCCAATTAAGCGCAAACGTGATTAGGTATGAATGATTAATAAGAGAAGAAGAGCAAATGAAAAATTCTAGCAAGGGGACTTATTATAGAGACCCAAATTTTGATGTTCATACCATTAATGACGAGTATTACGATCAAACCGAAATGTGTTTGGCCGAATTAATCAAAGGAGACGCGTATACTTGTCTTATAATGGCTAAGCCTAGATCGTCGGGTAAGGATGAACCTATAAAAGATGAAAACAAAAAGGCTAGAACGTTCTCGTTCGATGTAACCAAAGCTGACCTTATATTTGATAAACTATATAAGGATAAACAGATAAAGCTGAGTGATAAACATAAGTTGCCAAGTCCTGAACAAATCAAGGGTAAAAAATATTGTAAGTGGCATAATGCATGGTGTCGCATTTGACTAATAATTGTTTGGTTTTTCGCCATGTGTTACAGGACGTCATTGAATCAGGACGAATTACGTTCGAGGATAAGAAGAAGATGGTAGTGGATGAAAATCCTTTTCCACATCCACTTGGGGTGAACATGGTGACAACTGGTTTCGAAAACAAGTTGTCAAAATTCAAGTTAGTTATAGATGACGGAGAAGAGGATCCTGGGCCACACCCCAGTGTCTTTGAACGTATCAAAGGGAAGAAGCCTAAAAAGGATGAAGACGTCCTGTGTGCAAGATGTAAAAGAGAAGTGAGTGCAAACACAGAGAAACCAGGGATATGGCAGCATCATCATCACCTTAGTTTTTTCCCAAACGCTCAGCCTGGTAGAGGGTGAGGTACATCATTCTATAGGGAATCACCTTTTGAGAGGCAGTTCAGGTCAATAAATAATGGGAGAACATTCAGGCCACAACCTCGCCAATCAAATGTATGGCATTCGTTCCAGTATAATGCAGGAAGGGTGATACCCTTCAACGAGATGATTAGAACCCAACAAAGGTGTTTTCAACGGAATTATGGACGAATGATGAGGTAACAACAGGGAGTGCCACGTCCTAAGGCACCTAAACTACTCGAGGTGGCCAATCAAAATATTCTCAAAGGCAGTGAGAAGACTGGTACAGGTGAATTGATGGAAGAATTGCCAGAGAGTTCTTTTGGCAGATCGAAGTTTGAGCGAGGCAGAAGGGATGGAGAAGATCCAAATCAGCCCCTTACTATTCAATTCGATACGTGACCTCCTGTCATGGCTAATAATTATTTACTAGCCAATGAGTTCAAGAACAAAGAGAAAGAAGAAGAAGAGAGGGAAGATAACGAGGAAGAAGCATGTGTGCTGGAATGTGAAGAAGGCCAAACTTCTAGAGGGGCCTACAATGGAGGATGATGGTATGACGGACATCAAAGAGGAAATTGATCTGGAAGCAGAAAGAAGAAAGAGAGGAGTATCGTACAATACTCTGTTGAAGCAACTACATCGAGAGGGAGTTCGTGAAGTGGACTTGTTGGGGGAACCATCTGGTTGTTCTTTCGATTATTACGTGCTGTACGGGACGCCTAAGAGGAAAAGGAGAGTACCTCGCTCTGAAAAGTATGGATCACCTTAAAAAATAATGCCTCCTTCCACAGGTTTTGTAACTGAAAAAGAAGCATTAGGAAACAATAAAAAGGAAATTCAGGAAGCGGAAGCTCAGTGCGATATACTGCATGTTGACTTATCACAAAAGGATAATTCAACAGAAAACAAGCAGGAAGTGAAAATAGATGTTGTCGAAAAAGTTATTTTTAAGAGACCAGTCATGAAGTTAACTAAACACTTGAGACCATTGTACGTTAAGGCTTTAGTTAACGGTATACTCGTGGTGAAAGTACTTATCGATAATGGAGCATCTATAAACACCATTCCATCTAGGATGATGAGGAAATTTGCAAAGACAGAAAGTGATGTGATTCCAATAGAAGTCATCCTTACAGGTTTCAATGGAGGAGCAACTTCAGCCAAAGAGGTTATGCCATTGGACATAACTGTAGGGACAGCTACTACGACCACAGTCTTCTTCGTGATAGATGGTCCTACTAGTTACAATGTGTTATTAGGAAGGGATTGGATACACGGAAGTCGCTGCATACCTTCATCGCTCCATCAATGCCTGATTTTCTGGAATGACAAGGGAGAAGTAGAAGTGGTGCAGGTAAATCATAGACCTTTTGTCGCAGAAGCAAACTCGGTGGAAAGGTTCATGTACGAAGGAAGTTACGGACCTGTCAGAGTGGTCCAAGATGGAGAAGAAACTCAAATTGTTGCACAGAGCGAAGAGTCGTTTTCGGTATATGCACTCACTGAAATGTTCAGTCAAATGAGGCCAAACATAGTGGCCCTGGAAGAGCTAGTAATTGGCAAAAAAGTAATCAAGGAGTTTTAAATGAGTTGTAAGTAACAAAGGCAAATGGCCGATGTTCAGGCCTTCAAAGCTAAATTAATGGCTTTCAATATAGAATGTAAAGACAAGATGAAAGAAGAAGCAGCTTTGAAAGCATTGGGAGACAAATTGGCAGTGTTCGAGTTGGAATAAAGTATTGGTCGAGAAGTTAACAAGGTGGATTGTTTAGAAGAAGAAGTGCCTATAAGGAAAATGGATGACGAAGTAATGAGGATCACCAAGCCTGAATACGCTCAAACACAAGACCCTCTGATTAAAGTAAATATTGGCAATGAAGGGAAAGATCGCCCAATATTCGTCAGCCAGATGCTCGATCAAGAGGTTAGTGATAAATTAATCACTTTATTAAAGGAATATAAAGATTGTTTTGCTTGG
>NW_019251415.1:43196-44873 GCF_002742605.1 Olea europaea var. sylvestris
CCAAATTTTAAACCTCATAAGCAACCTCCTAGGCGTTTTGCTCCTAATGTACTTCCTGAGATTAATAAAGAAATAGAGCGATTATTAAAAGTAGGCTTTATTAGAACAACCAGATATGTAGAGCGGTTGTCCAATATCGTGCCAGTGCTAAAAAAGAATGGTAAATTAAGGGTGTGCATAGACTTTAGGAGCTTAAACATAGCCACACCCAAAGATGAATATCCAATGCCTACAGTAGATTCTTTAGTAGACTCGACTGCCGGACATGTAATATATTCCTTCATGGATGGATATTCAGGATACAATCAAATTTATATAGTTGAGGAAGATATACACAAAACTGCCTTTAGGTGCCCTAGATCTTTAGGATGTTTTGAATGGTAGTTATGCCTTTCGGCCTGAAAAATGTAGGAGCGACATATCAAAGGGCAATGAACTTGATTTTTCATGATATGATAGGTAAGTTTGTTGAGGTGTATGTAGATGATATATTGGTCAAATTCATTAAAGAAGAGGACCATTTTGAACAATTGAGATGTTCATTTGAGCGAATGAAGCAATATAAACTAAAATTAAATCCCTTGAAATGTGCATTTGACGTTAATGCAGGAAACTTCCTTGGTTTCTTAGTACACAAAAGGGGGATTGAACTTGATAAAAATAAAGTGAAGGCCATTTTAGAGGCCAAACCACCTAACAATAAAAAAGAATTGTAAAGGTTCCTAGGCCAAGTGAATTTTTTAAGACGCTTTATTTCTAACTGTGCAGGGCGAATTAAAACTTTTTCGCCACTTTTAAAGCTGAAAAATTAGGACGAATTTGTCTGGAAAGAAGAGTATCAAAAGGCTTTTGAAAGCCTAAAGACATATTTATCAAGTCCACTAGTGTTGATGTCATCAATCCAAGGACGGCCAATGAAAGTGTATATATCGGCTGAACAAAAATCAATAGTTTGAATGGTCACGCAAAAAGATCAATTTGGTGAAGAAAGGGCAATTTACTACTTGAGTAGACGGTTAACAAAATGTGAATGTAATTAATCTGCCATTGAAAAATTATGTCTCGCAATGTATTTCACGTGTACAAAATTAAGGACTTATTTACGGCCTGTAATCATTTATTTGATTTTTAGAGTAAATTTGGTTAAGTATATGTTCTCTCGCCCTATTTTACATCAGAGGATAGGCCTTTGGACGTTAGCATTATCAGAATTCGAAATACAATACTTACCCCAAAAGGCAATAAAAAATCAGGCTTTGGCTAACTTTCTGACCGATCATCCATGCATTGACATGCCTGAGAAAATTGGATTAGAAATCAATTCACTCGAATTAAAACCTTGGATTTTATATTTCGACGAGTCGAAAACCTCTAAAGATGCAGGAGTAGGAGTAGCATTGATAAATCATTTAGGGATTTGTTACAAGTTCGCACTCTCTTTGGATAGGATGTACACCAACAATCAAGCCGAATATGAAGCCTTAATCGTGGGTTTAGAATTAATGATAGATATGGAGTAAAGAATGTGATTGTTAGAGGTGATTCTCAATTGGTAATTCACCAATTGATCGGTGATTTTAAATGTCAAAGTGATTCCATTATAAGTCAATATGAAATCGCCTAAAAATTGTTGGAAGAATTCGACCAAGTAGAGTTTCAATGTGTTAATAGGATATA
>NW_019251415.1:49071-53267 GCF_002742605.1 Olea europaea var. sylvestris
TTATGTTATTTTTGTAGCGACTCATTCTTTATGTTATTTTTGTAGTGACTCATTCTATATTAATTACCACCTATATCAAGTCCTTAAAATCAAGATTTGATATATTGATTGTGTATACCAAAGAACGCTTAAAACATAATATTTTTGTCGTACGTTTGGCTCCAATTTTCAACATTTTAAAACCCTCAAATCTGGTTTCTTTCCCCATTAAGGAACCTCATTTATTTATTTTTTTACCATCCACTAACTTAGTTATCTAACCATCCACTTACCTTATCAATTTAAACTCCTATTTATGAGCCAGAAACCGTCACTTTCATGTGTATTGGAAAATATTAACCTCATTCAACTCCTTTAGCCATATTTCTCCCACAAACCACCATTATATACACATAATTTCCACCTACCCTTTTCCATACACTGAAGGCTTTGAATCTAAAAGTTTTCTGAATGAGAGGCGAAGAGCAAGCTGTACTTTGTTACAAATTGGACAGAAAAGAGTACTCAAACTCCAAACATTTGAGGTAGGGCATTTTCGGCATTTTTGTAAGTGAAGTAAAAATTATTTAGAGGAAATTTCACAAAATGTAACTTTTCATTAAGAGTATAATAGACAAGTTGACACTAAATTCAAATGAATGGATAATTTTCAACTCATACCCTTAAAATTGGACATTCTTAAAAATGCCCCAGTTATTTATTTTCGATTTGTATTAAACGTGTTATTGTGTTACTCATGAGAAAACGGAAGCACTCTTTAGTGGTTCAAATAATTATATGAAGAGTATGATTTTTCATATAGGCTATCAAAATGTGAGAATAAGTAGACTGCTTGACACTGGTTCGATTTGCAAAATTGACGATGACACAAATAGTCAAAGTTTGCATTTTAAGAAAATATTTTTTTTTATCATTTATTTAAGTGTTTCCTATTAAGTATTACTTGTAGTACTTATCCTCTACTAAAATTTTAGAAGTTAATTCGAGGCATGATAGTGATTTGACATAGTGGCAAGTGCTCAACGATTTAAAATGCGCTTGAACTTTTTAGTAAAATTTCAAGTTATATAAATCTTTTATCAACACTTAAATGACACATTTAAAATGTTTAAATGTCCATTTCATCTAGTTTATATACCTTTCACGTCAACTATAATTTGGAAATGTTTGATTGATTATGCATGAAATTCAATTGTTGCTAAATTGAAATTTTCATATTCTATCCTCCTATTTAAAAAATGACATAACTTGGGCCATGGTGCATGTTTTAGAGCAAAACCAGTGGGGTTTGAAAGATCTACAAGTCTTCTAATAGTAGGTTTTGGAATTACCTTAAAATTTTACCTAAAGAAAAAGTGACGTTCATTTTAATAGATTTTGTTTAGTCGATTTCAAAAATATTGTCCAACATAGTTGAAAAATATTTTTTGCTTCAAATATCATCGTCGAATTATTGATGTCTTATCATCTTATCGTTTATTAATAGCTTATCGTCTTCAAATACTTTTAAATTGATACAAGAAAATTATTGATGTTTTCAACTACTTTTTAATTGACAGAAGAAAGATGAAGATAATAACAATGATATACGTAATTAATCATTTATTGATATTTAATATTCTTCAATAAAAAATTGTTGGATTTATTAATGTTATTAGATGATGAATAACAGAGAAGTGAAAGAGAGAAATCAACAGAGAGATCTACGTTGTTCGACAATGTGCCTACATCTACAAGAGCGAGGAGAAGATTATTTTTATTCAGTATGAATAATAAGGTTACATTATCTTTATATACTCTAACCATAGCCCTAGCCCCTATAAGATTTTAGGGCCCGTACAAGAAAATACTCATGTATCTCCGTTCTCATCACTCGGCTCCGACATATTTGATCCAGTAAACATGTACTTTACTCTATGAGTCACATACATAACAATCTCCACCTTGGCGAATATCCACCCATTATGAGAAATATTGGAAAAGCATAACTTGGGGAAAAAAATTTCATCTGGGACCATTAGGTTGGGACGCTTCATCTCTAACACCTAGTGATGTTAATCAAGTTCAAGCAATGTTTGAACTTGTTCATTGTGATTGGCTTTGTCAACATGCATGTTGCATTTTTTTAGTTATGCACATTCTCTAGTAATGGTTCTCCTGAAGTGACCAATTCCTTTTATTTTATGAAATTTCACATCACTGTGCTTGGCTCTTGCATGATAAATCTAGTTTTTTGCTGAGAAGATGGTACTCTGGCTATCAAAATCTGGTTCTTTACTAAGAAAATGATCCCTAAATATTATAATGCACATAATGCCATCTCTCTTATACTTTTTCATCTTGAACTGTATTCTGAACTGTTTTTCAAGTACACAAAACTAAATTCAGCCTACATGATTTTAATCCCTCCAACAATTTCCTCCCATAAAGCTCAATCATATGGCGTTCTTCTATATGTCATATTCGCATATGCCATAAGAGAGTATCATCTAACTTAAATTCTAGTGTAGCAACTCCACCTACAATTATATTTCCCAATAGTTTGTAAATATTCTGTCAATTTCTTGTTGAAATTAACGATAATCTTGCTAAGAAACAGGAATCACAAAATAAAAATTGATAATTCAAATCCATACCTGCGGAAGATATCGTGGTTATGAATAATAGCGGTTAGATCTTCCCTCCTTACTCCTCACAAAATATTAGCTCTCAATAGGGTCAAGCTAACAAAACAATATAGAAAGGAAATGGGACATAGCCTTTACATAGGAAATTATTGAGCCGTCCATTACGACTTAAATTCTAATTAAGATTTACATATATTTTCGATCCACATACTTAAAATTACCACATTATAAAAAATATAACCCGTAAGGTGTAAAACGGCACAATTAATCACTTATTATATTTGGCTCAATCACAATATCATTATGAGTTATACATCTAACCCGTAAAATTTACAATTAAATGTGAAACCCATATTTAAAATTATTCCAACATTCTCTCATCTGGGCAAGCATTTGATTGTTATAACAAAACTTTTGATATCGGGATTAGACTACATAGGCCGCCACACAAGTATAGCTTCAATGATGACACCTTACGCTACATATTCGGTCAAATAAGAATGTTAACACCGAACATAGAAGTCGTTACATCAATTAAACAATGTAAGACCACTCCACAGCTACAAATGCCAACATCCTTATCGACACGAATCCCCGTCCTCCAATCAATGTGGTAGTATGTGGTATGAACTTAGCACCAAATGTGATAAAAATTGTGTTAATTCATATTAGTTCTCATAATGCTTTAAATCAAAATGAAGCTGCATGTCTCTAAAAGAGACTCGTTTTATATCTTTATCTATCATATCTCGAGATTAAAATAATATCATAATAAAATATATAAGTAAATGCATGCTCAAAGTAATTCATGAATAGGGAAAAATATATTTTATTACTAAAAGAGGCTGTACCCAAAAAAACATATGGGTTGCCTAGTACCCTGTAAAGGGATCAACCAAAATGTAGTTCTTTTACATATATGTAACTCTCACTAACCAAAAAATCAAAGGGTTTCACAATACACATATTAGCAACATGTGTCAAAATTTTTGGAGCTAGTCCCTTAGTCAATGGATCTGCAATTATCGCCTCTGTATTGATATGCTATATTTCATTTGCCCTTCCTTGACTTTGTCGCTAATCATCAAATATTTGATGTCAATTTGCTTTGACCTACGAGAACTTTAATTATTCATTGAAAAGAATACTTCCACGCTATTATCATAATAAATAGGGATTGGCATGGAGATGGAATCAACAACTTTCAACCCATAAATGCAATATCTTAACAAAACGGTTTAGGCTATAGCCCCATAACATGCCACAAATTCATCCTGCATAGTTGAAGATGCCACTAGATTCTATTTAACACTTTTCCAAGAGATAGCACCACTAGCTAACATGAAAATATAACCTAATGTTGATTTCAAATCATCTTGACATCTAGCAAAATCAAAATCTGAGTAGCCTACCACTTCAAGGTGATTTGAACGCTGGAACGTAAGCATATAATTTTTAGTTTTCTTCTGGAATGTAAGCATATAATTTTCAGTTTTCTTCAAATATCTCATAACTTTCTTAACTGCTTTCCAATGCTCTTGTTCTAGATTTGACTGAAACCTACTAAGG
>NW_019251416.1:0-1275 GCF_002742605.1 Olea europaea var. sylvestris
AATTTTTTGCTTTCTTAATTTACTACTAGTTTTTACTAATTAAGTTTTGCCCAATTTTCTTTTGCAGGTAAACCTTGTGATTAATACACAAAATTTAAGAATGGAGCCGAGATACGGTACCTTGCAACCTAGTCCAGTACCAGTGAGGGGGAACAATGGTAAGGATCCCATCTCAGAGACTTGGGATGGAACTTTCAAATTTGGGATTTTATCTCAATGGTCTACTCCGGGGCGTCCACGTGCTACCCGGAAGACCTTTAGTCTTGATGAAGCAATTGAACACGAACTCAAAAGTGGCCGTAAAGTAGACCGCGACATGGATCTTATGAAGCTTAGAAGGTGAATAAATGAATAAACACATGGTGAATGCACTTTTGATAATAAGTATCCATTCGATATCATAATAGATTTCACTTGTTCAATAACTTTCTAAATCTTTAAAGTTGCTGCAGTCATTACAATCTATTGAAGCCTTTATACCAATTACCAAATTGATCTCCTAGATTTCACAAGCAGATCATGGGTGGTAGAATGAATACTTAAGGTCCAAATCAGTAGTGCCGTGCATTAGCTTAGTTTTTAGTGCCTTGTTATCTTTATCTCCCTTATCTTTGCACACATCCTCAACTGTTTACTTTTTATCTTCCACTCGTGGACACAAGTTGATTGATTCTCGTTTTCAATCTGCCGAACCTTGAGCTTGGTACATTCTCGAAGTGTACCATCTGAAAGTAGCTCCAAGAGCTCACCTATAAATACTTGGGCAAGCCCGTCAATCAACTCGGGATTAGATGTAGATGATAATAAAGGTTACTTGGGCTCCCAAGAAAGACAAATTACATAAGAGACGTTCTGTAACTGCTTTGTCAGTGTATGAAGGACTTCAATCAAGCGAAACTGATGCCAGAATGAGAAAAGGAGAAGATAAGGATTAGGGTTTTGTGAATTGTAATTTTAACTTTTCATTTTTAATTACTTTGTAGGATTATATCAAACAAACTTTCTGCCCAGAGAACCAGAATGAGAATACTTGAATACACTCAAGCTTTGGAGGAAATGGCAAATCGTAATCAGGTAAAGCCTTATAGTAACTTCTATATGAATACCCAATTTTAACTTTTCATTTTTAATTAATATGTAAGACTTTTTATTAATCATCATGCTTGTGCGCAGGTAATGATAACTCATCTCAAACGGCAAGTAGAAAGTTGCAAAAATGGGAACAAAATGTTGGCGAAACAAAAGGAAAACCTGAAACGACAATTCAAATTTTTT
>NW_019251417.1:0-1275 GCF_002742605.1 Olea europaea var. sylvestris
AGAGTGATTTTTTGTATTTTATTTCTTCCTTTCTTATGATACGTTTTTAAAATATACGGCTGAAGAAACCCCGACAAGTACCGTAGACTTGAACTCGAACGACGGCGGCATAACGAAATTTTAATAGTGGCAAATCAGCAAATTGAACTAAGGTACAACTTTTAAAGAATGGTGTACACTATTAGAAACTTGTACTTTTGCCAAAATTTTAAAGTCAATTTTAACCACAAATTTTATTTTTCTATTCGAAACGGGCTTAGTTCAACATACAAAAGCTTGTTCGTAATGTCAAATCTTCTTGAAAAATGGCAAAAGTAAATGCGTTTTACAATTATTAGTTAAGTATAATTGTTGTTTCGATCGTATACAACGTGTCAAATTCATATATGATATCAAACATTTTGAAATAACAAAGATAAAAGCATTTCTCTCCTTTTCATAAGTTTAAAATTTACTATGATTAATATGTTCTGATATATTCTATTTGTCGATAAATTCAATATGGATTAGAGATCGTTCTTTTATAGAAAGAAATTTCTATTGAAGAATTATGAGATCTTTTCTTTTATTTAGAGGCGATGAAAGGATCGAACCATTTAATGGAATTGAAACTCAAGTAAGAGATATTAGTTCGATTCATTTGTTACAACTTTTTGTCAACCGACCCTTTTTCTTGATTAAAAAAAATGATGGATTGGGGGTTGGGGTTGAAAGAGGGTGTGGAGATACGAAAATGACCTAGGCAGACAAACACATATGGGGTTTGGAGTTGGCTTTAGATAGATTAGCAGCCTTAAAAATATTAGGGAAAAAATGCAATATTAGTCCCTTTTTAAGAGAGGAATATTTTTCAAGTTCATAACCTTTTATGATAATTCCTCAATCACAAAAATCATCCAGATCTTCATTAATTATTAAAATAATACGCCTTACTTCAATTTTTTTTGACACTTATCGAAGCTATAAAAGTAATTTCATAAAATTAAACGAAATTGTATAGACTGACAAGTTACATAAACTATCCAACACATTTTAACATATTACAGCGTTATGTAAGTCTAGATTGCCTAACACATTTTGACACCTTTAGACATGAGAATATAATTTAATTGCAATATAATAGAAGGTAGAGAAATCATATCTTTGATAATATACTTGATAAAAATAGAGAATAAAGCTATCTACTTGTAGGCCATTTGAATCATTCCATTGAAAACATTGGGCAACAATTGTAAAATAAATGATGGATAATGCTGCTGTCAAAATTTGTCAACC
>NW_019251418.1:0-1275 GCF_002742605.1 Olea europaea var. sylvestris
ATAAGTACTTTTTGGAAATGTGGCGACCGTTTTGGATTGAACTCACCACTTCGCCGCGACGTACGAGGGATTTTGGCCATTTTCGAAAGAAAGAGCACTTGCATATTTGGCACGCTTGGAGTGTCGGCGGACAAAGAATTGATCGTAACTTTTGGACACGGTGTTCGTTTTGGGCCCATAAGTACTTTTTGGAAATGTAGCGACCATTTTGGATTGAACTCACCACTTCGCCGCGACGTACGAGGGATTTTGGCCATTTTCGAAAGAAAGAGCACTTGCATATTTGGCACGCTTGGAGTGTCGGCGGACAAAGAATTGAGCGTAACTTTTCGACACGGTGTTCGTTTTGGGCCCATAAGTACTTTTTGGAAATGTATCGACCGTTTTAGATTGAACTCACCACTTCGTCATCACGTACGAGGGATTTTGTCCATTTTTCGAATGAATGAGCACTTGCATATTTGGAAGGCTTGGAGAGTCGACGAACGAAGAATTGATCGTAACTTTTGCACGCGGTGTCCATTTTGGGCCCATAAGTACTTTTTGGAAATGTAGCGACCGTTTTGGATTGAACTCACCACTTCGACGTGACGTACGAGGGATTTTGGCCATTTTTCGAAAGAATGAGCACTTACATCTTTGGAACACTTGGAGAGTCGGAGTACGAAGAATTGAGCGTAACTTTTGCATACGGTGTCCCTTTTTGGCCCATAAGTACTTCTTCGAAATATAGCGACCGTTTGGGTTGAACTCACCACTTCATCGTGACGTATGAGGGATTTTGGCCATTTTTCGAAAGAATGAGCACTTACATCTTTGGAACACTTGGAGAGTCGGAGTACGAAGAATTGAGCGTAACTTTTGCATACGGTGTCCCTTTTTGGCCCATAAGTACTTCTTCGAAATATAGCGACCGTTTGGGTTGAACTCACCACTTCATCGTGACGTATGAGGGAATTTGGCCATTTTCCTAAAGAACGAGCACTTGCATATTTGGAACGCTTGGAGAGTGGGCATATGAAGAATTGAGCTTAGCTTTCGAACACGGTGTCCGTTTTGGGCCCATATGTACTTTTTGGAAATGTAGTGACCGTTTTGGATTGCACTCACCACTTCGTCATGAACTACGAGGGATTTTGGCCATATTTTGAAAGAATGAGTACTTGAATATTTGGAGCGCTTGTAGAGTTGACGTACTAAGAATTTAGCGTAACTTTTGCACACGGTGTCCGTTTCGGGCCCATAAGTACTTTTTGGAAATATAGCGACCTTTTT
>NW_019251419.1:0-1275 GCF_002742605.1 Olea europaea var. sylvestris
CCTAGCGCGATTTTTGTTTCCGATCAACCTGTCCAATTTTAGCCCATTCCGACGCCGTCGTTAAAAAAGGCGAAATTGCCCCCTGCGCGATTTTTTGTTTCCAATCAACTTGCTGAATTTTAGACCATTCCGACATCGTCGCGAAAAATAACGAAATTGCCCCCGGCGCGATTTTTGCTTCCGATCAATCTGTCAAATTTTAGCCCATTACGACACCATCGCGAAAAATGACGAAATTGCACCCGACGCGATTTTTGTTTCCGATCGACCTGTCAAATTTTATCCTATTATGACAGCATCGCGAAAAATGACTAAATTGCCTCCGGCGCGGTTTTTGTTTCCGATCAACCTGCCAAATTTTAGCCCATTCCGACACCGTCGCGAAAAATGACGAAAGTGCCCCCAGCGCAGATTTTTATTTCCGATCAATCTGTCAAATTTTAGCCCATTCCGACACCATCGCGAAAAATGACGAAATTGCCTCCGGCGCGGTTTTTGTTTCCGATCAACCTGCCAAGTTTTAGCCCATTCCGACACCGTCGCGAAAAATGACGAAATTGCCCCCGGCGCAGATTTTGTTTCCGATCAACCTGTCAAATTTTTGCCCTTTCCGACACCGTCGCGAAAAATGACGAAATTGCCCCCGGCGAGATTTTTGTTTCCGATCAATCTGTCAAATTTTAGCCCATTTCGACACCGTCGCGAAAAATGACGAAATTGCACCCGACGCGGTTTTTGTTTCCGATCAGCTTGTCAAATTTTAGCCCATTTCGACGCCGTTCCAAAAAATTATGAAATTGCCCCCGTTGCGATTTTTTTATCCAATCAACCTGCCAAATTTTAGCCCATTCCGACACCGTCGCGAAAAATGACGAAATCGCCCCCAGCACGATTTTTGTTTCCGATAAAAATGACGAAATTCCCCCGGCGCGACTTTTGTTTCCCACTGATCAATCAAATTTTAGCCGATTCCGACATCGTCGCGAAAAATGACGAAATTGCTCCAAGCGCGATTTTTGTTTCCGATCATCTAGTCAAATTTTATCCGATTATGACACCATCACGAAAAATGACGAAATTGCTCCCGGGGCGATTTTTGTTTCCGATCAACTTGTCAAATTTTTGCCCATTATGACACCATCGCGAAAAATGACGAAATTGCCCCCGGCGCGGATTTTGTTTCCGATCAACTTGTAAAATTTTAGCCCTTTCCGACACCGCCGCGAAAAATGACGAAATTGCCCCCGGCGCAATTTTTGTTTCCGATCAATCTGT
>NW_019251420.1:0-1275 GCF_002742605.1 Olea europaea var. sylvestris
TTCCGATTAATCTGTCAAATTTTAGCCGATTCCGACACCGTAGCGAAAAATGACGAAGTCGCCCCCGGCGCGATTTTTGTTTCTGATTCATCGGTTAAATTTGACCCGATTCCGTCTCCGTCGCGAAAAATGACGAAATTGCCCCTGGCGCGATTTTTGTTTCCGATAAATTAGTCAAGTTTGAGCCGATTCCGACACCGTCGTGAAAAATGACGAAATTGCCCACGACGCGATTTTTGTTTCCGGTTAATCAGTCAAATTTGAGCCCATTCCGACACCGTCACGAAAAATGACGAAATTGCCCCGACGCGATTTTTGTTTCCCATCAATCAGTCAAATTTTAGCCGATTCCGACACCGTCGCGATAAATGACGAAATTGCCCCCGACGCGATTTTTCTTTCCGATCAATCAGTCAAGTTTGAGCCGATTCCGACACCGTCGCGAAAAATGACGAAATTGCCCCCAGCTCGATTTTTATTTCCGATCAATCTTTCAAATTTTAGCCGATTCCGACACCGTCAAAAAAAATGACGAAATTGCCCCCAGCGCGATTTTTGTTTCCGATCAATCAGTCAAATTTGAGCCCATTCCGACACCGTCACGAAAAATGACGAAATTGCCCCCGGCGCGATTTTTGTTTCCCATCAATCAGTCAAATTTTATGCGATTCCGACACCGTCGCGAAAAATGACGAAATTGGCCTTGACGCGATTTTTGTTTCCGATCAATCAGTCAAATTTGGGAACATTCCGAAACCGTCGCGAAAAATGACGAAATTGCCCCCGGCGCGATTTTTGTTTCCGATCAATCAGTAAAAATTTAGCCCATTCCGACACCGTCGCGAAAAATGACGAAATTGCCCTTGACGCGATTTTTGTATCCGATAAATCAGTCAAATTTGGGCCCATTCCGACACCGTCGCGAAAAATGACGAAATTGCCCCCGGCGCGATTTTTGTTTCCGATCAATCAGTCAAATTTTAGCCCATTCCGACACCGTCACGAAAAATGACGAAATTAACCCCGGCGCGATTTTTCTTTCCGATCAATCAGTCAAGTTTGAGCCGATTCCGACACCGTCGCGAAAAATGACGAAATTGCCCCCGGCGCGATTTTCGTTTTCCGATCAATCAGTCAAATTTTAGCCGATTCCGACACCGTAGCGAAAAATGATGAAATTGCCCCCGGCGCAATTTTTGTTTCCGATCAATCATTCAAATTTTAGCCGATTCCGACCCAGTAGCGAAAAATGACGAAATTGCCCCTGGCAAGATT
>NW_019251421.1:0-1275 GCF_002742605.1 Olea europaea var. sylvestris
AAAAAAAAAAAAAAAGGCCTAAATTAGGGTTCTTATACACCACCACCCAAAAAACAAAAACAAAAACAAAAACAGAAAAAAAACAAAAGACAACACATTTACACCACCTTGACCAAATCATACAAATCTCCGAGAAATTGGGGGAATCTTCAAACTTTTCTAAAATACTATGAAGTGCTCAGAAATAGTCGAAGTAGTTAGAATATGACTCCCACGAGGGTCATATAATTGGGACTAAAAAGCACGAAACCAGCTTAACTGAAAGGAAGACTGGTACTGAACCATAATCAGAAGAAACACCAGCATCAGCAACAGACCCCACGGCGCACTACCCTCATCACGTACAGTTTCATAGGCTGGGGATGAAATTCCGGTGTAGAACCGCCACCTGTTATCCACCATGAAATTCAACATCAAAATCACCAAAAGAGGCAAAAGAAAAAATAACAGCTTCAGATTCATCTTGCTCTTCTCCAATTCTGCCTTGTAATGTGAATAACTTGCCAGAAACATTAACATAATCAGCAAACCAAAAAACACCAGCAAAGGCAAAGGAGGTGGAGATATTGAATCTAGGGTTTGATCTCTCCAGCCTATTCCTCTTCTTTCTCTGACAAACCAACCCATATTTTTTTATGTTTCTCTCTCTTCAACAATTCTCTATGGTTTTCTCTTGAAATTTTGTGGGATGTTATAGGAATGGATGAATATATGAGAATAAAGCTACGGGCCATGAGAATATATATAGAAAAAGCCATCTGTGGTTGTGTGCGTATGTGCTTTGGCATAAATTCTGCATTATGAGTTTGTCGTCAAATCGACTTTTAGAGGGATCGATACGAAATTGACAGTTTACTTTTTATGAAGTATTTAATTGCCAAAGAATATATTCTTGAGTAATATTTCAATGCAAAAGTTGAAAAAAGTGTTGTAACTTAAAATTAAGTTTTAACCTTTCAACAATTAACTCATTTAATTTTCAGTTTTTATTTACTTAATAATCATTTTTCCCACAATTAAAACATCATAATTTATGTTATAACCTCTATTTTAATGATTTAATTGTGGGGGTTGATTTTACCTATAAAAAGAGGTGGATTTCTCATTGTTTTACACAACAAAAACAAATACAATATACTCTCTAGTCTTTTCATACATTTCCCTTTTATGTGATATATGTGTAAATTATTAGTTTTTGTTGGGAATCTACTTATACATGCACAGCGGAATTTAAAATAATTTTCGATTCCCACCAAGAATCGCCTTTGTGTTTAG
>NW_019251422.1:0-1275 GCF_002742605.1 Olea europaea var. sylvestris
TAATTATGTCAGGTTGAAGAAGTGTTGGACAGAAAATTAACGAAGCGAAACCGCACCTGGGGCAATTTTGTCATTTGTCGCAATGGTGTCGGAATGGGCCAAAATTTGGCAGGTTGATTGGAAACGACCAGTGAAATTGGACTCGGGCAAAGGCCTGGGATCATGGGATTTTAGCCAAATTCCTTCGTTTGGGCCTTCGAATAATTATTTTCCTTATTAATTATGTCAGGTTGAAAAAGTATTGGACTGAAAATTAACAAAGCAAACCGTACAAGGGATAATTTGGTCATTTGTCGTGTCGGTGACGAAATAGGCCGAAATTTGGCAGGTTGATTCGAAACGGTCCGCGAAATTGGACTCGGGACACAGACCCAGGTCACGAGATTTTAGCCAAATTCCTTCGTTTAGGCCTCCTCATAATTAATTTCCTTATTAATTATGTCAGGTTGAAGAAGTGTTGGACTGAAAATTAACAAAGAAAACTGCACAAGGGGCAATTTTGTCATTTGTCGCGACGGTGTCGGAATGGGACAAATTTGGTTGGCTGATTTGAAACGGCCCGCGAAATTGGACTTGGGGCACAGGCCCGGGATCACGGGATTTTAACCAAATTCCTTCATTTGGGCCTCCGAATAATTAATTTCCTTATTACTTATGTCCGGTTGAAGAAGTGTTGTACTGAAAATTAACAAAGTAAACCGCACAAAGGGTAATTTTGTCATTTTTCGCGACGGTGTCGGAATGGGGCGAAATTTGGCAGGTTGATTGGAAACGGCCAGCGAAATTGTTCCAGGGGCACAGACCCGAGTCACGGGATTTTAGCCAAATTCCTTCATTTGGGCCTCTGAATAATTAATTTCCTTATTAATTATGTAAGGTTGAAAAGTGCTGGATAGAAAATTAACAAAGCAAAATCGCACCGAGGGCAATTTTGTCATTTGTCACGACAGTGTCGGAATGGGCCAAAATTTGGCAGTTTGATTGAAAACGGTCCGCGAAATTGGACTCGGGGCATAGACCCGGGATCACGGGATTTTAGACAAATTCCTTCATTTGGGCCCCCGAATTTAACAAAGCAAAATCGCACCAGGGGCAATTTTGTCGTTTGTCGCGACGGTGTCGGAATGGGCCGAAATTTGGCAGTTTGATTGGAAACGGCCCGCGAAATTGGACTCCGGGCACAGGCCCGGGTTCACGGGATTTTAGCCAAATTCCTTCGTTTGGGCATTCGAATAATTATTTTCCTTATTAATTATGTCAGGTTGAAAAAGTGTT
>NW_019251423.1:0-1275 GCF_002742605.1 Olea europaea var. sylvestris
AATACTCTGATATATAATCACCAACGTGTAGGACAAGGTGCAAACTTTCTAATTCTTTAGTCCTTGAGAAGGGAAGGTTATTATGGGTTTAACTGTAGGTGTCCCTTTGTTTTCCTTGAAAGATCCATACAAGGCCGGATGGGGTTGTCTTTAGGCCTTACAGTGGTCAAAAAATAGCAAAACTAAACTAAAATAGAGGGAGAAAAGTAAAGGTTAAAAACTGTATACCTTTTCTGTCAATAAGAGATGGTGTGATTGAAAATAACTTCATTTTGAAGTGATCAGGTCACGGTGCAAAACATTGGAAGGAATTCCCAGGTGTAGATTTCACATTGAAGGATTGCCTGCAATTGTACATTTTTCTGTGTTTGATTCATTAAATCTAAGTTACTTCGACTTTTTAATCATCTTCTTGTTATCTATGTGTGGCACAATACAACATGGGACTGTCAAACTTTTTGTAAAACATATTTGGAGCATTTTACTGTCTAGTCAACATATTATAGAGCAGATTCATTTGTTTTCAGGGAAAAAATTTGATAAATTGCACATTTTTCCAATCTCTACATTTTCAATTTGATACAAGTTTGAAACAGACCGTTCAATTTTATCTTACTCGTCTCGTGTTTTCTGATTTATTACTTCCTTGTACACTTGTATTGCAGGTCCTTTGGTGTGCTATTTGGAAACTGTCCCTACTGTTCGGACCCCATTGCAATCAAAGCAAGCACGTAGAAGTAATGTGTCAGAATGTCTGGTCCTCAACCTCGGCTGACCGTCAACCAGCCGTATGCTGGTCTAGACGACTAGCTTTTATGCCGCTTAACCAGTCCTTTGTGGCTGGTCGACCGACCTTTCAATTGGGCAGCCTCCATTTCCTCGTTTCTGGCTTTCCTCAGGTTTATTTTTTCAGTTAGTTTTATGAGCTATTGCTCAGTAAAAATGTAAAATAAATGAAATTTTAATTTTTTAATTTTCAGTTCTCCTTATCAAAAATACCATTACCCATTAGCGTGTTGCAAATTTGACAACAAATGTTCTTTCATGTATGAAGAAATTAACCGAAGCATTGGATGCTTTGTGTACTGATTATTCTTAAAAATTGCCTCTATTTTTACGTTTCTTTCTCTCCTAAAAATCAACCAGACATGAAAATTGATAAAGAAGCAGACAGGTCAGGGGACTGAATATTTCTTCCACTGAAACTTTATGTAACATTGTTCTCACAACCGTGCAGAGAATACATTATTGGCTCAAACAGTGTGCAGCAAATAC
>NW_019251424.1:0-1275 GCF_002742605.1 Olea europaea var. sylvestris
AAAAAAAAAAAAAAAGAAGGCAAAAGATATGATTATTCACTCTGTAATCTGTATATCGTCTTTATAGAGAACACAAAGGGCCAAGGATGCCCGTATATGGTCTCTGAAGTTTATATTTACTGAAACTTGTACTTAAGTTCTGTGACACTGAATTGAAGTAATCAAAGTTCGACTTATGACTTGAACGGCTCTTTTCTCTTCAACTATGCAGCGCCATCTAGTGTTTCAGTTGCTTCAGATTTCATATAATAGGAATCAATAAAGCATTAGAGATGGGCTTCAATCAAATTCTCCAAACAGGTTCTTGCTTGTATTGGTCGTCGAGGGATGTCAAGTGGATGGAATGACAGATGACACACCTCCAATTTCCTAAAAGATGTTGAGCCGAAGGAAACCGGAAGTTAAAAGTGGACAACATCATAAATGTAAGTTTTCGCTCAGCAATTTTGCTTTATTGCAAAGTTTCTTCCTGGCCAACAATAAATTACTCATTGGCACCAGTGACTTCAAGTTCTTCTGCATATTGCTTTACTCTTTTTTAGTCTCCAGGTAAAAGTTTTGACTCTACATAATATACAAAGAGCACGCTGAACAAATTGATTTGGCCCAGTCCTCTTGTGAGATGCTGCAAAATCAAGAGCAAGATATTAGACTTCATTTATAAAGATAGCCACTTTGTAGCTTGTGTCTTCCTTGGACTCTGCATCTTTTTAAGTAGGCTTGGAAGTGTCTCATTTGTCTTTCAATCCACTTGATATCCTTCAACAACTAATATCAACAAGAGCCTGTTTAGACAATTTGATTGGAACCACTCTCTAGTGCTTTGTTGATGACTTTTGTAGCTCCTACTATGCTCGCATGTTTAAGGGTGTTGTATTTAACTTTCTCGTTATGATGTTCAATATTTTACTGTAACACCTTGAAACTTTTGGACAATATTCTCTCGTTCTTGGAGTTAAATTTGTACTATCTGGAAGTTCAGTAGATGGAACAATGTTGGTTTGATTTTCAATTTTTAGGAAAGTTCCATTTATGTTGATTAATTTGATCACAGAAGTTCTTTTTATGTTCAAGTTATAGTACTCTAATATTGCCCATCCACAAAACTAACAGCTTCTCCTACATGGAAAACGAGGTGCATGAATTATCTGTCGTAGCTTGGTTGTTGGAGTTGTCCAAAGTTCAATGGTGGTTATTATGATTCTTTTTCTGCATATTAAACACATGCAAAGAGAGTGAGGTAGTGGTTATTATCGAAAGTTGATTTGGGGCCCC
>NW_019251425.1:0-1275 GCF_002742605.1 Olea europaea var. sylvestris
AAAAAAAAAAAAAAAAAAAAAAAAAAAAAAAAAAAAAAAAAAATCATAAGAAAGTTATATAGTGGTAAAGAATTTTAGCTGCTGTATATAAGACGGTAAATTCCATACCTGCTTAGAGTGCATGATCAGTTTGAAATCCTTAAACTGATCAAAGTTCCCAAAAAATTTTTGCAACTCAGAAATATAAGAATCTTTGCTTGAGGGATTAAAGTGAAACTTTGCTTCACGCAGCCCTGAAATATTCATGGAAGGGAAAGACATTTTATGGCCACTGTACTCCAACGAAAATAAACTTGGGGTGTTAATGTTCGCTTCCTGTAACATCATGCATTGATTTAAGGCAAGACTTTTTAGTTTTCCACTTATAATTGTGATTTTGTCCAAGCTATTACATTCTTTAAGGAACAGTTTTTCAAGCAATGGAAACTTGGAAATACAATTCTGAAACATCTCGTCAGTCATTTCACCAGCATTCAAAGTCAACTGCTTCAGATTTTGACAACCTGTCATGTTGAATTTGCATGGCTGATTATTCTGTCCATGATACCAGAAGGTTTCAAGGTTTGATGCCTCAATTTCAACAGAACTGAGCGTATCACACTCATGTAACTCCACCCTTCTGAGTTTAACAAGTTCCGAAATACGCAAGCATACAGGTCCCCGGCAGTGTACCAGCCTCAAATCCTCAATCAAGGGGCAGCCATGTTCAACTTTCTGGATCATAGCTTCGGTTACGAGACTTTTTTTCATGGACAGCTCTCTCAGATTACAGAGCTTCACAGCGGTGAAACAAAACAATGATACACACCCAGATAACTTCAATGAAGTAATTGCCTCAGACATAAGAATGACATCTGGCAAAAGATATTGATTTCTCTTTACATTCACATGAACTTCAAGCTCCTTGACATTTTTGTCCACAGCAGCACTTAACCATCGATCCATACAGTAGGCTAACTTATCATTGAGATTATTCACATACAACCTGAACTTGTGTATACAAGACTTGGGCTCAAGTCGTGCAGCCAGTGACTTCTCAATGCAATTCTTGAAATTCTTCTTCTGCATTTCCCGTGCTTTAATGCGATTATGCTTCCCTCGTCCCCGGTGTACTCGAAAGTACCTCTCATCAAAATCAAACGTTAGATAGGAATCAAAGATGCTCTTCCACCTCTTTGACAAAATACTAGTCCGTGCCACATCTTTTGGACAATGTAGTAGCGCAAAAATATGATGGACAATGTGATCAGGCAAATCAGAAATTCGATCAACAGC
>NW_019251426.1:0-50465 GCF_002742605.1 Olea europaea var. sylvestris
GATACAAATGACAATGTAATTAGCATGGAATGCATGAATCATATTGGCCAAATGTAGAACGTGAAGTTCGGGGTATTACACCTATGAGAGATTTCGGCCATTTTTCAAAGGAATGACCACTTGTATATTTCGAACTCTTGGATCGCCGGTGGACGAAGAATTGAGCATAACTTTTGCACACGGTGTCCTTTTTGGGCCCATAAGTACTTTTAGAAAATGTAGCCACTGTTTTGGATTGAACTCACCACTTCATCGTGATGTATGATGGATTTTGGCCATTTTTCGAAAGAATAAGAACTTGCAAATTTGGAACGCTTGGATAGTCGGCGTACGAAAAATTGAGCGTAACTTTTGCACACGGTGTTCGTTCTGGGCCCATAGGTACTTTTTCGAAATGTAGCGACCATTTGAACTCACAGCTTCGTCGTGATGTATGAGGGATTTTGGCCATTTTTCGAAAGAATGAGCACTTGCATATTTGGAGCGCTTGGATAGTCGGCGTACGAAGAATTGAGCGTAACTTTTGCACACGGTGTTCGTTTTGGGCCCATGAGTACTTTTTGGAAATGTAGCAACCATTTTGGATGGACTCACCA
The DNA here is from genome assembly GCF_002742605.1 of Olea europaea var. sylvestris. NCBI lineage: Eukaryota > Viridiplantae > Streptophyta > Magnoliopsida > Lamiales > Oleaceae > Olea > Olea europaea. The sequence continues at coordinate 597 of NW_019251426.1, forward strand.
CTTCATCGTGACGTACGAGGGATTCCGACCATTATTCGAAAAAATGAGCACTAGCATATTTGGAGTGCTTGGATAGTCGGCGTACGAAGAATTAAGCGTAACTTTTGCACAGGGTGTCCGTTTTGGGCCCAGAAGTACTTTTTGGAAATGTGACGACCATTTTGGATTGAACTCACTGCTTCATCGTGATGGATGAGGGATTTCGGCCATCTTTCGAAAGAATGAGCACTTGCATATTTGGAACACTTGGATTGTCGGCGTACGAAGAATTGAGCGTAACTTTTTCACACGGTGTTCACTTTGGGCCCATGAGTACTTTTTGAAAATGTAGCGACCATTTTGGATTGGACGCACCACTTCGTCGTGATGTATAAGGGATTTCGGCCATTTTTGATTGAATGAGCACTTGCATATTTGGAATGTTTGGATAGTCAGTGTACGAAGAATTTAGGGTGACTTTTGCACACGGTGTTCATTTTGGGCCCATAAGTACTTCTCGAAAATATAGCGACCATTTTGGGTTGAGCTCACCGCTTCATCGTGATGTATGAGGGATTTTGGCCATTTTTTGAAGAACGAGCACTTGCATATTTGGAACGCTTGGATTGTCGACGTTCGAAGAATAGAGCATAACTTTTGCATACGGTGTCCGTTTTGGGCCCATAAGTACTTTTTGGAAATGTGACTACCGTTTTGGAATGAACTCACCACTTCGTCATGACGTATGAGGGATTTCGACCATTTTTCAAAAGAATGAGCACTTGCACATTGGGAACGCTTGGACTGTCGGCGTTCGAAGTATTGAGCGTAAGTTTTGCATACGGCGTCCGTTTTGGGCTCATAAGTACTTTTAAGAAATGTAGCGACCGTTTTGGATTGAAATCAAAACTTCGTCATGACGTACGAGGAATTATGGCCATTTTTTGAAAGAATGAGCACTTGCATATTTGGAACGCTTGGATAGTCGGCGTACGAAGAATTGAGCGTAACTTTTGTCCACGGTGTTCGTTTTTGGCCCATAAGTAATTTTTGGAAAAGTCGCGAATGTTTTGGATTGAACTCACCACTTCGTCATGACGTATGAGGGATTTTGGCCATTTTTCAAAAAAATGAGCACTTGCATATTTGGAATGCTTGGATAGTCGGCGTACGAAGAATTGAGCGTAACTTTTGCACACGGTGTTCGTTTTGGGCCCATGAGTAATTTTTGAAAATGTAGCAACCATTTTGGACTGGACTCACCACTTCGTCGTGACGTATGAGGGATTCTGACCATTATTAGAATGAATGAGCACTTGCATATTTGGAATGCTTGGATAGTCGGCGTACGAAGAATTGAGTTTAACTTTTGTACACGGTGTCCGTTTTGGGCCCATAAGTACTTTTCGGAAATGTAGCGACCGTTTTGGATTGAACTCACAACTTCATAGTGACGTATGAGAGATTTCGGCCATTTTTCAAAGGAATGACCACTTGTATATTTATAACTCTTGGATCGCCGGTGGACGAAGAATTGAGCGTAACTTTTGCACACGGTGTCCTTTTTGGGTCCATAAGTACTTTTAGGAAATGTAGCCACTGTTTTGGATTGAACTCACCACTTCATCGTGATGTATGATGGATTTTGGCCATTTTTCGAAAGAATAAGAACTTGCAAATTTGGAACGCTTGGATAGTCGGCGTACGAAAAATTGAGCGTAACTTTTGCACACAGTGTTCGTTCTGGGCCCATAGGTACTTTTTGGAAATGTAGCGACCATTTGAACTCACAGCTTCGTCGTGATGTATGAGGGATTTTGCCCATTTTTCGAAAGAATGAGCACTTGCATATTTGGAGCGCTTGGATAGTCGGCGTACGAAGAATTGAGCGTAACTTTTGCACACGGTGTTCGTTTTGGGCCCATGAGTACTTTTTGGAAATGTAGCAACCACTTTGGGATGGACTCACCACTTCATCGTGACGTACGAGGGATTCCGACCATTATTCGAAAGAATGAGCACTAGCATATTTGGAGTGCTTGGATAGTCGGCGTACGAAGAATTAAGCGTAACTTTTGCACACGGTGTCCGTTTTGGGCCCAGAAGTACTTTTTGGAAATGTGGCGACCATTTTGGATTGAACTCACTGCTTCATCGTGATGGATGAGGGATTTCAGCCATCTTTCGAAAGAATGAGCACTTACATATTTGGAACACTTGGATTGTCGGCGTACGAAGAATTGAGCGTAACTTTTTCACACGGTGTTCACTTTGGGCCCATGAGTACTTTTTGAAAATGTAGCGACCATTTTGGATTGGACGCACCACTTCGTCGTGATGTATAAGGAATTTCGGCCATTTTTTGATTGAATGAGAACTTTCATATTTGGAATGTTTGGATAGTCAGTGTACGAAGAATTTAGGGTGACTTTTGCACAAGGTGTCCATTTTGGGCCCATAAGCACTTTTCAGAAATGTATCGACCGTTTTGGATTGAACTGTCCGCTTCATCATGATGTATGAGGGATTTCAGCCATTTTTTGAAGAACGAGCACTTGCATTTTTGGAATGCTTGGATTGTCGACGTTCGAAGAATAGAGCATAACTTTTGCATACGGTGTCCGTTTTGGGCGCATAAGTACTTTTTGAAAATGTAGCGACCGTTTTGGATTGAACTCACCGCTTCGTCGTGACGTATGAGGGATTTTGGCCATTTTTGAAAAGAATGAGAACTTGCAAATTTGGAACTCTTGGATAGTCGACGTACGAAGAATTGAGCGTAAATTTTGAACACGGTGTTCGTTTTAGGCCCATAGGTGCTTTTTGAAAATGTCGCGATCGTTTTGGATTGAACTCACTGCTTCGTCATGATGAATGAGGGATTTCAATCATTTTTCGAAAGAATGAGCACTTGCATATTTGGAACGCTTGGATTGTCGACGTACGAAGAATTGAGCGTAACTTTTGCACACGGTGTTCGTTTTGGGCCCATGAGTACTTTTTGGAAATGTAGCGACCATTTTGGATTAGACTCACCACTTCGTCGTGACGTATAAGGGATTTCGGCCAGTTTTTGAATGAATGAGCACTTGTATATTTGGAATGCTTGGATAGTCGGCGTACGAAGAATTGTGAGTATCTTTTGGACACGGTGTCCGTTTTGGGCCCATAAGCACTTTTCAGAAAAGTAGCGACCGTTTTGGATTGAACTCACAACTTCATATTGAAATATGAGAGATTTTGGCCATTGTTCGAAGGAATAAGCACTTGTATATTTTGAACACTTGGATAGCCAGCGGACGAAGAATTGAGCGTAACTTTTGCACACGGTGTTCTTTTTGGGCCCATAAGTACTTTTAGGAAATGTAGCGACCGTTTTGGATTGAACTCACCACTTCCTCATGACGTATGAGGGATTTCAGTCATTTTTCGAAAGAATGAGCACTTGCATATTTGGAACGCTTGGATAGTCGGCGTACGAAGAATTGAGCGTAACTTTTGCACATGGTGTTCGTTTTGGGCCCATAAGTACTTTTCGAAAATGTAGCGACCGTTTTAGATTGAGCTCATCGCTTTGTCATGACGTATGAGGGATTTCGGCCATTTTTTAAAGAACAAACACTTGCATATTTGGAACGCTTGGATTGTCGACGTTCGAAGAATTGAGCATAACTTTTGCACACAGTGTCCGTTTTGGGCCCATAAGTACTTTTTAGAAATGCAGCGACCATTTTGGATTGGACTCCCCACATCGTTGTGATGTATAAAGGATTCTGGCCATTTTTTGATTGAATGAGCACTTGCGTATTTGGAATGCTTGGATAGTCCGCGTACGAAGAATTGAGCGTAACTTTTGCACACGATGTCCATTATGGGCCCATGAGCACTTTTCAGAAATGTAGCGACCGTTTTGGATTGAACTCAAAACTTCATATTGAAGTATGAGAGATTTCGTCCATTTTTTGAAGGAATGAGCACTTGTATATTTCAAACGCTTGGATAGCCGATGGATGAAGAATTGAGCGTAACTTTTGCACACGGTGTCCTTTTTGGGCACATAAGTACTTTTAGGAAATGTAGCGACCGTTTTGGATTGAGCTCACCACTTCGTCATGACGTATGAGGGATTTTGACCATTTTTTAAAGAACGAGAACTTGCGTATTTGGAACGCTTGGATTGTCGACGTTCGAGGAATTGAGCATTACTTTTGCGTACGGTATCCGTTTTCGTCCCATAAGTACTTTTTGGAAATGTAGCGATCGTTTTGGATTGAACTCACCGCTTCGCCATGATGTATGAGGAATTTCGGCCATTTTTCGAAAGAATGAGCACTTACAGATTTGGAACGCTTGGATAGTCGACGTACGAAGAATTGAACGTAACTTTTGCACACGGTGTCCGTTTTGGGCCCATAAGTACTTTTTGGAAATGTAGCAACCATTTTGGATTGAACTCACCATTTCATCGTGACATATGAGGGATTTTGGCCATTTTTCGAAAGAATGAGTACTTACATATTTGGAACGCTTGGATAATCGGCGTACGAAGAATTGAGTGTAACTTTTGCACACGGTGTTCGTTTTGGGCCCATAAGTACTTTTCAAAAATGTAGCGACCGTTTTCGATTGAGCTCACTGCTTCGTCGTGACGTATGTGAGATTTTCGCCATTTTTTGACGAACGAGCACTTGCTTATTTGGAATGCTTGGATTGTCGACGTTCGAAAATAGAGCATAACTTTTGCATGCGGTGTCCGTTTTGGGCGCATAAGTACTTTTTGAAAATGTAGCGACCATTTTGGATTGAACTCACCGCTTCGTCGTGACGTATGAGGGATTTTGGCCATTTTTGAAAAGAATGAGAACTTGCAAATTTGGAACTCTTGGATAGTCGACGTACGAAGAATTGAGCGTAAATTTTGAACACGGTGTTCGTTTTAGGCCCATAGGTGCTTTTTGAAAATGTCGCGATCGTTTTGGATTGAACTCACTGCTTCATCATGATGAATGAGGGATTTCAATCATTTTTCGAAAGAATGAGCACTTGCATATTTGGAACGCTTGGATTGTCGGCGTACGAAGAATTGAGCGTAACTTTTGCACACGGTGTTCGTTTTGGGCCCATGAGTACTTTTTGGAAATGCAGCAACTGTTTTGGACTGGACTCACCACTTCGTCGTGACGTATAAGGGATTCCGGCCATTTTTAGATGGAATGAGCACTTGCATATTTGGAATGCTTCGATAGTCGACGTACGAAGAATTGAGCGTAACTTTTGCACACGGTGTCCGTTTTGGGCCCATAAGCACTTTTCAGAAATGTAGCGACCGTTTTTGATTGAACTCACAACTTCATATTGACGTGTGAGAGATTTCTACCATTTTTCGAAGAAATGAGCACTTGTATATTTTGAACGCTTGGATAGCCGATGGACGAAGAATTGAGCATAACTTTTGCACACGGTGTCCTTTTTGGGCCCATAAGTACTTTTAGGAAATGTAGCGACCGTTTGGGATTGAACTCACCACTTCATCGTGACGTATGAGGAATTTTGGCCATTTTTCGAAAGAATGAGCACTTGCATATTTTGGACGCTTGGATAGTCGGCGTACGAAGAATTGAGCATAACTTTGGCACACGGTGTTCGTTTTGGGCCCATAGGTACTTTTTGGAAATGTAGCGACCATTTGAACTCACAGCTTCGTCGTGATGTATGAGGGATTTCGACCATTTTTCGAAAGAATGAGCACTTGCATACTTGGAACGCTTGGATAGTCGGCGTACGAAGAATTGATCGTAACTTTTATACGGTGTTCATTTTGGGCCCATGAGTACATTTGGAAATATAGCAACAGTTTTGGACTGGACTCACCACTTCGTCGTGTCGTATAGGGGATTCTGACCATTATTCGAAAGAATGAGCACTTGCATATTTGGAATGCTTGGATAGTCGGGGTACGAAGAATTGAGCGTAACTTTTGCACACGGGGTCCGTTTTGGGCCCCGAAGTACTTTTTGAAAATATATTGACCGTTTTGGACTGAACTCACAACTTCATAGTGACGTATGAGGGATTTTGGCCATTTTTTGAAGGAATGAGCACTTGCATATTTTGAACGCTTGGATAGCCGGCGTACAAAGAATTGAGCGTAACGTTTGGACACAGTGTCCATTTTGGGCCTTAAGTACTTTTTGGAAATGTAGCGACCATTTTGGATTGGACTCACCACTTCGTCGTGACGTATAAGGGATTCCGGCCATTTTTTGATTGAATAAGCCCTTGCATATTTGGAATGCTAGGATAGTCGGCGTAAAAAGAATTGAGCGTAACTTTTGCATAAGGTGTCCATTTTGGGCCCATAAGCAGTTTTCAGAAATGTAGCGACCGTTTTGGATTGAACTCACAACTTCATATTGACGTATGAGAGATTTCGACCATTTTTCGAAGGAATGAGCACTTGTATATTTTGAACGCTTGGATAGCCGGTGGATGAAGAATTGAGCATAACTTTTGCACACGGTGTCCTTTTTGGGCCCATAAGTACATTTAGGAAATGTAGCCACCGTTTTGGATTGAACTCACCACTTCATCGTGACGTATGATGGATTTCAGCCATTTTTTGAAAGAATGAGAACTTGCATATTTGGAACGCTTGGATAGTCGGCGTACGAAGAATTGAGCGTAACTTTTGCACACGGTGTTCGTTTTAGGCCCATAGGTACTTTTTGGAAATATAGCGACCATTTGAACTCACAGCTTCATCGTGATGTATGAGGGATTTCGGCCATTTTTTGAAAGAATGGGCACTGGCATATTTGGAACGCTTGGATAGTCGGCGTACGAAGAATTGAGCGTAACTTTTGCACACAGTGTTCGTTTTGGGCCCATGAGTACTTTTTGGAAATGTAGCAACCGTTTTGGACTGGACTCACCACTTCGTCGTGACGTATGAGGGATTCTAACCATTATTCGAATGAATGAGCACTTGCATATTTGGAATGCTTGGATAGTCGGTGTACGAAGAATTGAGTTTAACTTTTACACATGGTGTCCGTTTTGGGCCCATAAGTACTTTTTGGAAATGTAGCGACCGTTTTGGATTGAACTCACAACTTCATAGTGACATATGAGAGATTTTGGCCATTTTTCAAAGGAATGAGCACTTGTATATTTCGAACGCTTGGATAGACGGTGGACGAAGAATTGAGCGTAACTTTTGCACACGGTGTCCTTTTTGGGCCCATAAGTACTTTTAGGAAATGTAGCCACTGTTTTGGATTGAACTCACCACTTCATCACGACGTATGAGGGATTTTGGCCATTTTTCAAAAGAATGAGAACTTGCATATTTGGAACGCTTGGATAGTCGGCGTACGAAAAATTGAGCGTAACTTTTGCATACGGTGTTCGTTTTGGGCCCATAGGTACTTTTTGAAAATGTAGCGACCATTTGAACTCACAGCTTCGTCGTGATGTCTGAGGGATTTTGGCAATTTTTCGAAAGAATGAGCACTTGCATATTTGGAATGCTTGGATAGTCGGCGTACGAAGAATTGAGCGTAACTTTTGCACACGGTGTTCGTTTTGGGCCCATGAGTACTTTTTGGAAATGTAGCAATCATTTTGGACTGGACTCACCACTTCATCGTGACGCTTGAGGGATTCCGACGATTATCCGAAAGAATGAGCACTTGCATATTTGGAATGCTTGGATAGTCAGCGTACGAAGAATTGAGAGTAACTTTTGCACACGGTGTCCGTTTTGGGCCCATAGGTACTTTTTGGAAATATAGCGACCATTTGAACTCACAGCTTCAACGTGATGTATGAGGGATTTCGGCCATTTTTTGAAAGAATGGGCACTGGCATATTTGGAACGCTTGGATAGTCGGCGTACGAAGAATTGAGCGTAATTTTTGCACACGGTGTTCGTTTTGGGCCCATGAGTACTTTTTGGAAATGTAGCAACCGTTTTGGACTGGACTCACCACTTCGTCGTGACGTATGAGGGGTTCAAACCATTATTTGAATGAATGAGCACTTGCATATTTGGAATGCTTGGATAGTCGGTGTACGAAGAATTGAGTTTAACTTTTACACATGGTGTCCGTTTTGGGCCCATAAGTACTTTTTGGAAATGTAGCGACCGTTTTGGATTGAACTCACAACTTCATATTGATGTATGAGAGATTTTGGCCATTTTTCGAAGGAATGAGCCCTTGTATATTTTGAACGCTTGGATAGCTGGCGGACGAAGAATTGAGCGTAACTTTTGTACACGGTGTCCTTTTTGGGCCCATAAGTACTTTTAGGAAATGTAGCGACCGTTTTGGATTGAACTCACCACTTCATCGTGACGTATGAGGGATTTCGACCATTTTTCAAAAGAATGAGCACTTGCATATTTGGAACGCTTGGATAGTTGGCGTATGAAGAATTGAGCGTAACTTTTGCACACGGTGTTCGTTTTGGGCCCATAAGTACTTTTCGAAAATGTAGCGACCGTTTTGGATTGAGCTCACCACTTCGTCATGACGTATGAGGGATTTTGGCCATTTTTTGAAGAACGAGCACTTTCATATTTTGAACACTTGGATTGTTGACGTTCGAAGAATTGAGCATAGCCTTTGCATACAGTATCCGTTTTCGTCCCATAAGTACTTTTTGGAAATGTAGCGATCATTTTGGATTGAACTCATCGCTTCATCATGACGTATGAGGGATTTCGGCCATTTTTCGAAAGAATGAGTACTTGCATATTTGGAATGCTTGGATAGTCGACGTACGAAGAATTGAGCGTAACTTTTGCACACGTTGTCCGTTTTGGGCCCGTAAGTACTTTTCGGAAATGTAGCGACCGTTTTGGATTGGACTCACCACTTCGTCATGACGTATGAGGGATTTCAGCCATTTTTTGAAAGAATGAGCACTTGCATATTTGGAATGCTTGGATAGTCGACGTACGAAGAATTGAGCGTAAGTTTTGCACACGGTGTTCGTTTTGGGCCCATAATTACTTTTCGAAAATATAGCGACCGTTTTGGATTTTGCTTACCGCTTCATCATGACGTATGAGGGATTTCAGCCATTTTTTGAAGAACAAGCACTTGCATATTTGGAACGCTTGGATTGTCGACGTTCAAAGAATAGAGCATAACTTTTGCATACGGTGTCCATTTTGGGGCCATAAGTACTTTTTGGAAATATAGCAACCGTCTTGGACTGAACTCACCACTTCATCGTGACGTATGAGGGATTTTGGCCATTTTTTGAAAGATTGAGAACTAGCATTTTTGGAACACTTGGATAGTCGGCGTACGAAGAATTGAGCGTAACTTTCGAACAACGGTGTTCGTTTTGGGCCCATAGGTACTTTTTGGAAATGTAGCGACCGTTTTGGATTGAACTCACCACTTCATCGTGACGTATGCGAGATTTTGGCCACTTTTTGAAAGAATGAGCACTTGCATATTTGGAATGCTTGGATAGTCAACGTACGAAGAATTGATCGTAACTTTTACACACGGTGTTCGTTTTGGGCCCATGAGTACTTTTTGGAAATATAAGGACCATTTTGGATTGGACTCACCACTTCGTCGTCATGTATAAGGGATTCCGACCATTTTTTGAATGAATGAGCACTTGCATATTTGGAATGCTTGGATAGTCGGCGTACAAAGAATTGAGCCTAACTTTTGCAGACGATGTCCATTTTGGGCCCATAAGCACTTTTCGGAAATATAGCGACCGTTTTGGATTGAGCTCACCACTTCATCACTACGTATGAAGGATTTCGGCCATTTTTTCAAGAATGAGCACTTGCATATTTTGAACGCTTGGATAGTCGACGGACGAAGAATTTAGCGTAACTTTTGTACACGGTGTCCGTTTTGGGCCCATAAGTACTTTTGATAAATGTAGCGACCATTTTGGATTGAACTCACCACTTCATCATGACGTGTGAGGGATTTTGGCCATTTTTCAAAAAAATGAGCACTTACATATTTGGAACGCTTGGATAGTCGACGTATGAAGAATTGAGCGTAACTTTGGCACAAGGTGTTCGCTTTTGGGCCCATAAGTACTTTTTTGAAATGTAGCGAACATTTTAGATTCAACTTACCGCTTCGTCGTGATGTATGAGGGATTTTGGACATTTTTTGAAAGAATGAGTACTTGCATATTTGCAACGCTTTGATTGTCGGCCTTCAAAGAATTGAGCGTAACTTTTGCAAACGGCGTCCGTTTTGGGCCCATAAGTACTTTTCAGAAGTGTAGAGACCGTTTTGGATTGAACTCACCACTTTGTAGTGACGTACGAGGGATTTTGGCCATTTTTTGAAAGAAGGAGCACTTGCATATTTAGAACGCTTGGATAGTCGTCGTACGAAGAATTGAGCGTAACATTTGCACACGGTGTCCGTTGTGGACCCATAAGTAGTTTTTGGAAATGTAGCGACCGTTTTGGATTGAACTCACCACTTCGTCGTGATGTATGAGGGATTTCGGCAATTTTTTGAAAGAATGAGAACTTGTATATTTGGAACGCTTGGATAGTCGGCGTACGAAGAATTGAGCTTAACTTTTGCACACAGTGTTCGTTTTGCGCCCATAGGTACTTCTTGAAAATGTAGCGACCATTTGAACTCACAGCTTCGTCGTGATGTATGAGGGATTTCGGCCATTTTTCGAAAGAATGAGCACTTGGATATTTGGAACGCTTTGATAGTTGGCGTACAAAGAATTGAGCGTAACTTTTGCACACGGTGTGCGTTTTGGGCCCATGAGTAATTTTTGGAAATGTAGCGACCATTTTGGATTGGACTCACCGCTTCATCGTGACGTATGAGGGATTTCGATCATTTTTTGAAAGAATGAGCACTTCCATATTTGGAACACTCGGATAGTCGGCGTACAAAGAGTTGAGCGTAACTTTTGCACACGATATCCGTTTTGGGTCCATGAGTACTTTTCAAAAATGTCAAGACCGTTTTGGATACAACTCACAACTTCATCGTGACGTATGAGAAATTTCAGCCATTTTTCAAACGAATGGGTACTTGCATATTTGCAACGCTTGGATAGTCGGCATACGAAGAATTGAGCGCAACTTTTGCAAACGGTGTCCGTTTTGGGCCCATAAGTACTTTTCGAAAATGTAGCAACCGTTTTGGATTGAACTCACAACTTTATCTTGACGTATGAGGGATTTCAGCCATTTTTCGAAAGAAGGAGCACTTGTATATTTGGAACGCTTGGATAGTCGGCGTACGAAGAATTGAGCGTAACTTTTGCACACGGTGTCCGTTTTGGGCCCATAAGTACTTTTCGAAAATGTAGCGACTATTTTGGATTGAACTCACCGCTTCGTCGTGACGTATGAGAGATTTTGGCCATTTTTTGAAAGACTGAACACTTGCATATTTGGAACGCTTGAATAGTCGGCGTCCGAAGAATTGAGTGTAACTTTTGCACACGGTCTCCGTTTTGGGCCCATAAGTACTTTTTGGAAATGAAGCGTCCGTTTTGGACTAAACTCACCACTTCGTCGTGACGTATGAGGGATTTCGGCCATTTTTCGAAAGAATGAGCACTTGCATATTTGGAACGCTTGGATAGTCGACGTACGAAGAATTTAGCGTAACTTTTGCACACGGTGTCCGTTTTGGGCCCAATAGTACTTTTTGGAAATGTAGCGATCGTTTTGGATTGAACTCACCGCTTCGTTGTGACGTATGAGGGATTTCATCCATTTTTTGAAAGAATGAGCACTTGCATATTCGGAACACTTAGATTGTCGACGTTGGAAGAATAGAGCTTAACTTTTGCATACGTTGTCCGTTTTAGGCCATAAGTACTTTTTGGAAATGTGGCGACCGTTTTGGAACGAACTCACCACTTTATCATGACGTATGAGGGATTTCGACCATTTTCCAAAAGAATGAGCACTTTCACATTCGGAACGATTGGACTGTCGGCGTTCGAAGTATTGAGCTTAAGTTTTGCATATGGCGTCCGTTTTTGGCTCATAAGTACTTTTAAGAAACGTAGCGACCATTTTGGACTGAAATCACAACTTCGTCGTGACGTACAAGGAATTTTGGCCATTTTTCAAAAGAATGAGCACTTGCATATTTGGAACGCTTGGATAGTCGACGTACGAAGAATTGAGCGTAACTTTTGCCCACGGTGTTCGTTTTGGGCCCATAAGTACTTTTTGGAAAAGTAGCGAATGTTTTGGATTGAACTCACCGCTTTGTCATGACGTATGAGGGATTTTGGCCATTTTTCAAAAGAATGAGCACTTGCATATTTGGAACGCTTGGATAGTCGGCGTACGAAGAATTGAGCGTAACTTTTGCACACGGTGTTCGTTTTGGGCCCATGAGTACTTTTTGGAAATGTAGCAACCGTTTTGGACTGGACTCACCACTTCATCGTGACGTATGAGGGATTCCAACCATTATTCGAAAGAATGAGCACTAGCATATTTAGAATGCTTGGATAGTTGGCGTACGAAGAATTGAGCGTAACTTTTGCACACGGTGTCCGTTTTTGGCCCATAAGTACTTTTTGGAAATGTGGCGACCGTTTTGGACTGAACCCACCACTTCATCATGATGGATGAGGGATTTCGGCCATTTTTCGAAAGAATGAGCACTTGCATATTTGGAACGCTTGGATTGTCGGCGTACGAAGAATTGAGCGTAACTTTTGCACACAGTGTTCGTTTTGGGCCCATAGGTACTTCTTGGAAATGTAGCGACCATTTGAACTCACAGCTTCGTCGTGATGTATGAGGGATTTCGGCCATTTTTGGAAAGAATGAGCACTTGCATATTTGGAACGCTTTGATAGTCGGCGTACAAAGAATTGAGTGTAACTTTTGCACACGGTGTGCGTTTTGGGCCCATGAGTAATTTTTGGAAATGTAGCGACCATTTTGGATTGGACTCACCGCTTCATCGTGACGTATGAGGGATTTCAATCATTTTTTGAAAGAATGAGCACTTCCATATTTGGAACGCTTGGATAGTCGGCGTACAAAGAGTTGAGCGTAACTTTTGCACACGATATCCGTTTTGGGCCCATGAGTACTTTTCAAAAATGTTGAGACCGTTTTGGATTCAACTCACAACTTCATCGTGACGTATGAGAAATTTCAGCCATTTTTCAAACGAATGGGTACTTGCATATTTGCAACGCTTGGATAGTCGGCATACGAAGAATTGAGCGCAACTTTTGCAAACGGTGTCCATTTTGGGCCCATATGTACTTTTCGGAAATGTAGCAACCGTTTTGGATTGAACGCACAACTTTATCTTGACGTATGAGGGATTTCAGCCATTTTTCGAAAGAAGGAGCACTTGTATATTTGGAACGCTTGGATAGTCGGCGTACGAAGAATTGAGCGTAACTTTTTCACACGGTGTCCGTTTTGGGCCCATAAGTACTTTTCGAAAATGTAGCGACTATTTTGGATTGAACTCACCACTTCGTCGTGACGTATGAGAGATTTTGGCCATTTTTTGAAAGACTGAACACTTGCATATTTGGAACGCTTGAATAGTCGGCTTCCGAAGAATTGAGCGTAACTTTTGCACACGGTCTCCATTTTGGGCCCATAAGTACTTTTTGGAAATGAAGCGTCCGTTTTGGACTAAACTCACCACTTCGTCGTGACGTATGAGGGATTTCAGCCATTTTTCGAAAGAATGAGCACTTGCATATTTGGAACGCTTGGATAGTCGGCGTACGAAGAATTTAGCGTAACTTTTGCACACGGTGTCCGTTTTGGGCCCAATAGTACTTTTTGGAACTGTAGCGATCGTTTTGGATTGAACACACCGCTTCGTTGTGACGTATGAGGGATTTCATCCATTTTTTGAAAGAATGAGCACTTGCATATTCGGAACACTTGGATTGTCGACGTTGGAAGAATAGAGCTTAACTTTTGCATACGTTGTCCGTTTTAGGCCATAAGTACTTTTTGGAAATGTGGCGACCGTTTTGGATTGAACTCGCCGCTTTGTCATGACGTATGAGGGATTTTGGCCATTTTTCAAAAGAATGAGCACTTGCATACTTGGAACGCTTGGATAGTCGGCGTACGAAGAATTGAGCGTAACTTTTGCACACGGTGTTCGTTTTGGGCCCATGAGTACTTTTTGGAAATGTAGCAACCGTTTTGGACTGGACTCACCACTTCATCGTGATGTATGAGGGATTCCAACCATTATTCAAAAGAATGAGCACTAGCATATTTAGAATTCTTGGATAGTCGGCGTACGAAGAATTGAGCGTAACTTTTGCACACGGTGTCCATTTTTGGCCCATAAGTACTTTTTGGAAATGTGGCGACCGTTTTGGACTGAACCCACCACTTCGTCATGATGGATGAGGGATTTCGGCCATTTTTCAAAAGAATGAGCACTTGCATATTTGGAACGCTTGGATTGTCGGCGTACGAAGAATTGAGCGTAACTTTTGCACACGGTGTTCACTTTGGGCCCATGAGTACTTTTTGGAAATGTAGCGACCATTTTGGATTGGACTCACCACTTCGTCGTGATGTATAAGGGATTTTGGCCATTTTTTGATTGAATGAGCACTTGCATATTTGGAATGCTTGGATAGTCAGCGTACGAAGAATTGAGGGTAACTTTTGCACACGGTGTTCGTTTTGGGCCCATAAGTACTTTTCAGAAATGTAGCGACCGTTTTGGATTAAGCTCACCGCTTTATCATGATGTATGAGGGATTTCAGCCATTTTTTGAAGAACGAGCACTTGCATATTTGGAATGCTTGGATTGTCGACGTTCGAAGAATTGAGCATAACTTTTGCATACGGTATCCATTTTCGTCCCATAAGTACTTTTTTGAAATGTAGCGACCGTTTTGGATTGAACTCACCACTTTGTCATGACGTATGAGGGATTTCGGCCATTTTTTGAAAGAATGAGCATTTGCATATTTGGAACGCTTGGATAGTCGACGTACGAAGAATTGAGCGTAACTTTAGCACACGATGTTCGTTTTGGGCCCATAAGTACTTTTCGAAAATGTAGCGGCCATTTTAGATTGGACTCACCACTTCCTCATTACGTATGAAGGATTTCGGACATTTTTCGAAAGAATGAGTACTTGCATATTTGGAATGCTTGGATAGTCGGCGCACGAAGAATTGTGCATAAGTTTTGCACACGGTGTTCGTTTTGGGCCCATAAGTACTTTTCGAAAATGTAGCGACCATTTTTGATTGAACTCACCGCTTCGTCATGATGTATGAGAGATTTTGGCCATTTTTTAAAGAACGAGCACTTGCATATTGGGAACGCTTGGATTGTCGACGTTTGAAGAATAGAGCATAACTTTTGCATATGGTGTCCGTTTTTTGGTCCATAAGTAATTTTTGGAAATGTAGCGACCGTTTTGGATTGAACTCACCGCTTCCTCGTGACATATGAGGGATTTGGGCCGTTTTTCGAAAGAATGAGAACTTGCATATTTGGAACGCTTGGATAGTCGACGTATGAAGAATTGAGCGTAAATTTTGAACACGGTGTTCGTTTTGGGCCCATAGGTGCTTTTTGAAAATGTAGCGACCGTTTTGGATTGAACTCACCACTTCGTCGTGATGGATGAGGGATTTCGGCCATTTTTCGAAAGAATGAGCATTTGCATATTTGGAACGCTTGGATTGTCGGCGTACGAAGAATTGAGTGCAACTTTTGCACACGGTGTTCGTTTTGGGCCCATGAGTACTTTTTGGAAATGTAGCGACCATTTTGGATTAGACTCACCACTTCCTCATGACGTATAAGGGATTTCCGCCATTTTTTGATTGAACGAGCACTTGCATATTTGGAATGCTTGGATAGTCGGCGTACGAAGAATTGAGAATATCTTTTGCCCATGGTGTCCGTTTTGGGCCCATAAGCACTTTTCAGAAATGTAGCGACCATTTTGGATTGAACTCACAACTTCATATTGACATATGAGAGATTTTGGCCATTTTTCGAAGGAATGAGCACTTGTATATTTTGAACGCTTGGATAGCCGGCGGACGAAGAATTGAGCATAACTTTTGCACACGGTGTTCTTTCTGGGCCCATAAGTACTTTTCGAAAATGTAGCGACCGTTTTGGATTGAACTCACCACTTCATCGCGACGTATGAGGGATTTCGGCCATTTTTTGAAAGAATGAGCACTTGCATATTTGGAACGCTTGGATAGTCGGTGTACGAAGAATTTTACGTAACTTTTGTACACGGTGTCCGTTTTGGGCCCATAAGTACTTTTCGAAAATGTAGCGACCGTTTTGGATTGAGCTCACCACTTTATCATGACGTATGTGGGATTTTGGCCATTTTTTGAAGAACGAACACTTGCATATTTGGAATGCTTGGATTGTCGGCGTTCGAAGATTTGAGCATAACTTTTACATATAGTGTCCGTTTTGGGCCCATAAGTACTTTTTGGAAATGTAGCAACCATTTTGGACTGAACTCATCGCTTCATCGTGATATATGAGGGATTTCGACCATTTCTTGAAAGAATGAGAACTAGCATATTTGGAGCGCTTGGATAGTCGGCGTACGAAGAATTGAGCGTAACTTTTGCACACGGTGTTCGTTTTGGGCCCATGAGTACTTTTTGAAAATGTAGTTTTGGATTGGACTCACCACTTCATCGTCATGTATGAGGGATTCTGGCCATTTTTTGAATGAATGAGCACTTGCATATTTTGAATGCTTGGATAGTCAGCGTACAAAGAATTGAGCCTAGCTTTTGCAGACGATGTCCGTTTTGGGCCCATAAGCACTTTTCGAAAATGTAGCGACCGTTTTGGACTGAACTCACAAATCCATAGTGACGTATGAAGGATTTCGGCCATTTTTTGAAGGAATGAGTACTTGCATATTTTGAATGCTTGAATAGCCGGCGGACGAACAATTTAGCGTAACTTTTGCACACGGTGTCCGTTTCGGGCCCATAAGTACTTTTGGGAAATGTAGCGACCGTTTTGGTTTGAATTCACCACTTCATCGTGACGTCTGAGGGATTTGGGCCATTTTTCGAAAGAATGAGCAATTGCATATTTGGAATGCTTGGATAGTCGGCGTACAAAAAATTGAGCGTAACTCTTGCACACAATGTCCGTTTTGGGCCCATGAGTGCTTTTCGGAAATGTCGAGACCATTTTGGATTGAACTCACAACTCCATCGTGACGTATGAGGGATTTCAGCCATTTTTTGAACGAATGGGCACTTGCATATTTGCAACGCTTGGATAGTCGACGTACGAAGAATTGAGTGTAACTTTTGGAAACGGTGTCCGTTTGGGGCCCATAAGTACTTTTCGGAAATGTAGCGACCATTTTGGATTGGACTCACCACTTCATCGTGACATATGAGAGATTATAGCCATTTTTCGAAAGAAAGAGCATTTGCATATTTGGAACGCTTGGATAGTCGGCGTACGAAGAATTGAGCGTAACTTTTGCACACGGCGTCCGTTTTGGGCCCATAAGTACATTTTGAAAATGTAGCCACCGTTTTGGATTGTACTCACCGCTTCGTCGTGACGTATGAGGGATTTTGGCCATTTTTCGAAAGACTGAACACTTACATATTTGGAACCCTTAGATAGTCGGCGTCTGAAAAATTGAGCGTAACTTTTGCACACGGTGTCCGTTTTGGGCCCATAAGTACTTTTTGGAAATGAAGCGTCCGTTTTGGACTGAACTCACCACTTCGTCGTGACGTATGAGGGATTTTGGCCATTTTTAGACAGAATGAGCACTTGCATATTTGGAACGCTTGGATAGTCAGCGTACAAAGAACTGAGCGTAAGTTTTGCACACGGGGTCCGTTTTGGGCCCATAGGAACTTTTTGGAAATGTAGCGACCGTTTTGGATTGAACACATCGCTTCTTCATGACATATGAGGGATTTCGGCCATTTTTTGAAAGAATGAGCACTTGCATATTTGGAACGCTTGGATTGTTGGCGTTCGAAGAATTGAGCATAACTTTTGCACACGATGTCCATTTTGGGCCCATGAGTACTTTTCGAAAATGTTGAGACCATTTTGGATTGAACTCACAACTTCATCGTGACGTATGAGGGATTTCAACCATTTTTCGAACGAATGGGCACTTGCATATTTGCAATGCTTGGATTGTCGGCGTACGAAGAATTAAGCGTAACTTTTGCAAATGGTGTCCGTTTTGGGCCCATAAGTACTTTTCAAAAATGTAGCGACCGTTTTGGATTGAACTCACCACTTCATCATGACATCTGAGGGATTTCAGCCATTTTTCAAAAGAAAGAGCACTTGCATATTTGGAACGCTTGGATAGTCAGCATACGAAGAATTGAGCGTAACTTTTGCACACGGTGTCCGTTTTGGGCCCATAAGTACTTTTTGAAAATGTAGCGGCCGTTTTGGATTGAACTCATTGCTTCGTCGTGACGTATGAGGGATTTTGGCCATTTTTTGAAAGACTAAACACTTGCATATTTGGAATGCTTGGATAGTCGACGTCCGAAGAATTGAGCGTAACTTTTGCACACAGTCTTCGTTTTGGGCCCATAAGTACTTTTTGGAAATGAAGCGTCCGTTTTGGACTGAACTCACCACTTCGTCGTAACGTATGAGGGATTTCGGCCATTTTTTGAAAGAATGAGCACTTACATATTTGGAATGCTTGGATAGTCAGCGTACGAAGATTGAGCGTAAGTTTTGCACACGGGGTCCGTTTTGGGCCCATAAGTACTTTTTGGAAATGTAGCGACCGTTTTGGATTGAACTCACCGCTTCGTCGTGACATATCAAGGATTTTGGTCATTTTTTGAAAGAATGAGCACTTGCATATTTGGAACTCTTGGATAGTTGATGTACGAAGAATTTAGCGTAACTTTTGCACACAGTGTCCGTTTTGGGCCCAATAGTACTTTTTGGAACTGTAGAGATCGTTTTGGATTGAACTCACCGCTTTATCATGACGTATGAGGGATTTCAGCCATTTTTCAAAAGAATGAGCACTTGCATATTCAGAACGCTTGGATAGTTGGCGTACGAAGAATTTAGCGTGCACACGGTGTTCGTTTTGGGCCCATAAGTACTTTTCGGAAAAACGAACGTCGTTTGCAAAAGTTACGCTCAATTCTTCGCACACCGACTATCCAAGCGTTCCAAATATGCAAGTGCTCATTCTTTCGAAAAGTGGCTGAAATTCCTCATACGTCACGACGAAGCTTTGAGTTCAATCCAAAACGGTAGCTACATTTCAAAAAAGTACTTGTGGTCCCAAAACGGACGTCGTTTGCAAAAGTTACGCTCAATTCTTTGAATGCTGACAATCCAAGCGTTCCCAATACGCAAGTGCTCATTCTTTCAAAAAATGGCGAAAATCGCTTATACGTCACGTCGAAGTGGTGAGTTCAATCTAAAACGTTCGCTACATTTCCAAAATGTACTTATGGGCCCAAAACGAACATCGTGTGCAAAAGTTACGCTCAATTCTTCGTACGTCGACTATCCAAGCGTTCCAAATATGCAAGTGCTTATTCTTTCAAAAAATGGCCGAACTCCCTCAAACATCACGACGAAGCGGTGAGTTCACTCCAAAACTTTCGCTACATTTCCAAAATGTATTTATGGGCCCAAAATGAACATCGTGTGCAAAAGTTACGCTCAATTTTTCGTACGCCAACTAGCCAAGTGTTCCAAATATGCAAGTACTTATTCTTTCAAAAAATGGCTGAAATTCCTCATACGTCACGACGAAGCGGTGAGTTCAATCCAAAATGGTCGCTACATTCACAAAAAGTAATAATGGGCCCAAGTCGCTACATTTCCGAAAAGTACTTATGGGCCCAAAATGGACACCGTGTGCAAAAGTTATGCTCAATTCTTCGAACGTCGACAATCTAAGCGTTCCAAATATGGAAGTGCTCATTCTTTTGAAAAATGGCTGAAATCCCTTATACGTCACGACGAAGTGGTGAGTTCAATCCAAAACGGTCGCTACATTTCCAAAAAGTACTTATGGGCCCAAAACGGACAACGTGTACAAAAGTTACGCTCAATTCTTCTTACGCCGACTCTCCAAGCGTTCGAAATATGCAAGTGCTCATTTTGTTGAAAAATGGCCGAAATCCCTCATACGTCACGACGAAGTGGTGAGTTCAATCAAAAACGGTCGCTACATTTTCAAAAAGTACTTATGGGCCCAAAAAGTACAACGTGTGCAAAAGTTACGCTCAATTCTTCTTACTCCGACTCTCCAAGCGTTCCAAATATGCAATTGCTCATTCTTTCGATAAATGGCCAAAATCCCTTATATGTCACAACGAAGGGGTGAGGTCAATCCAAAACGGTCGCTACATTTCCAAAAAGTACTTATGGGCCCAAAATGGACATCGTGTGTAAAAGTTATGCTCAATTCATCAAACGCTGACAATCCAAGCGTTACAAATATGCAAGTGCTCATTCTTTCAAAAAATAGCCGAAATCCCTCATACGTCACGACAAAGTGGTGAATTCAATCCAAAACGGTCGCTACTTTTCCAAAAAGTACTTATGGGCCCAAAACGGACACCGTATGCAAAAGTTATGCTCAATTCTTCTTACGTCGACTCTCCAAGCGTTCGAAATATGCAAGTGCTCATTCTTTAGAAAAATGGCCGAAATCCCTCATACGTCATGACGAAGTGGTGAGTTCACTCCAAAACGATCGCTACATTTCCAAAAAGTACTTATGGGCCGAAAACGGACACCATGTGCAAAAGTTACGCTCAATTCTTCGAACGCCAGCAATCCAAGTGTTCCAAATATGCAAGTGCTCTTTCTTTCAAAAAATGGCCGAAATCCCTTACACGTCACGACGAAGTGGTGAGTTTAATCCAAAACGGTCGTTAGATTTCCAAAAAGTACTTATGGGCCCAAAACGGACACCGTGTACAAAAGTTACACTCAATTCATCTTACGCCGACTCTCCAAACGTTCGAAATATGCAAGTGCTCACTCTTTTGAAAAATGGCCAAAATCCCTCATACGTCACAAAGAAGTGGTGAGTTCAATACAAAACGGTTGCTACATTACCAAAAAGTACTTATGTGCCCAAAACGGATATCGTGTGCAAAAGTTACGTTCAATTCATCGAACACCGACAATCCAAGCGTTCCAAATATGAAAGTGCTCATTCTTTCGAAAAATGGCCAAAATCCCTCATACGTCATGACGAAGTCATGAGCTCTGCCCAAAATGGCCGCTACATATCTGAAAAGTACTTATGGGCCCAAAACGGACGCTGTTTTCAAAAGTTACGCTCAATTTTTCGAACGCCGACAATCCAAACGTTCCAAATATGCAAGTGCTAATTCTTTTGAAAAATGGCTGAAATCTTTCGTACGTCACGAGGTAGAGGTGAGCTCAATCAAAAACGGTCACTACATTTCCAAAAAGTACTTATGGGCCCAAAACGGACAACGTGTGCAAAAGTTACGCTCAATTCATCTTACGCCGACTCTCCAAGCGTTCCAAATATGCAAGTGCTCATTCTTTCGAAAAATGGCCAAAATCCCTGATACGTCACGATGAAGTGGTGAGTTCAATCCGGAACGGTCGCTACATTTCCAAAAAGTACTTATGGGCCAAAAACGGACACCGTGTGCAAAAGTTACGCTCAATTCATCGAAGGCCGACAATGCAAGCGGTCCAAATATGCAAGTGCTCATTCTTTCGAAAAATGGCCGAAATCCCTCATACGTAATGACAAAGTCGTGAGTTCAGTCCAAAACGGTCGCTACATATTTGAAAAGTACTTATGTGCCCAAAACGGACGTCGCTTTCAAAAGTTACGCTCAATTTTTTGAACGCCGACAATCCAAGCGTTCCAAATATGTAAGTGCTCATTCTTTTGAAAAATGATTGAAATCCCTCATACGTCATGAGGAAGCGGTGAGCTAAATCAAAAATGGTCGCTACATTTCCAAAAAGTACTTATGGCCCCAAAACGGACAACGTGTGCAAAAGCTACGCTCAATTCATCTTACGCCGACTCTCCAAGCGTTCCAAATATACAAGTGCTCATTCTTTCGAAAAATGGTCAAAATCCCTGATACGTCACGACGAAGTGGCGATTTCAATCCAAAATGGTCACTACATTTCCAAAAAGTACTTATGGGCCCAAAACGGACACTGTGTACAAAAGTTACGCTCAATTCTTCGAATGCTGACAATCCAAGCGTTCCAAATATGCAAGTGCTCATTCTTTCGAAAAATGGCTGAAATCCCTTATACGTTATGATGAAGTGGTGAGTTCAATCCAAAACGGTCGCTACATTTCCAAAAAGTACTTATGGGCCCAAAACGGACATCGTGTGCAAAAGTTACACTCAATTCATCGAACGCCGACAACCCAAGAGTTCCAAATATGGAAGTGCTCATTCTTTCAAAAAGTGGCCAAAATCCCTCATACGTCACGATGAAGTCGTGAGTTCAATCCAAAATGGTCGCTACATTTACAAAAAGTACTTATTGGCCCAAAACGGACAACGTGTGCAAAAGTTACGCCCAATTCTTCGAACACCGACAATCCAACCGTTCCAAATATACAAGTGCTCATTCTTATGAAAAATGGCCGAAATCCATGATACGTCACGACGAAGTGGTGAGTTCAATCCAAAACGGTCGCTACATTTCCAAAAAGTACTTATGGGCCCAAAACGGACACCGTGTGTAAAAGTTACGCTCAATTCATCGAACGCCTACAACCCAAGAGTTCCAAATATGCAAGTGCTCATTCTTTTGAAAAATGGCCAAAATCCCTCATACGTCACGACAAAGTCGTGAGTTCAATCCAAAACGGTCGCTACATTTCCAAAAAATACTTATGGGCCAAAAATGGACCCCGTGTGTAAAAGTTACGCTCAATTATTCGAACGCCGACAATCCAAGCGTTCCAAATATGCAAGTGCTCATTCTTATGAAAATGGCCGAAATCCCTTAAACGTCACGACGAAGTGGTGAGTTCAATCCAAAACGGTCGCTACATTTCCAAAAAGTACTTGTGGGGCCAAAACGGACACCGTGTGCAAAAGTTACGCTCAATTCATCGAACGCCGACAATCGAAGCGTTCCAAATACGCAAGTGCTCATTCTTTCGAAAAATGGCCGAAATCTCTTATATGTCACGACGAAGGGGTGAGTTCAATCCAAAACGGTCGCTACATTTCCAAAAGTACTTATGGGCCCAAAATGGGCACCGTGTGCAAAAGTTACGCTCAATTCTTCGAACGCCGACAATCGAAGCGCTCCAAATATGAAAGTGCTCATTCTTTCGAAAAATGGCCGAATTCCCTCATACGTCACAACGAAATGGTGAGTTCAATCCAAAACGTTCGCTACATTTCCAAAAAGTACTTATGGGCCCAAAACGGACACCGCGTGCAAAAGTTACGCTCAATTCTTCGAACGCTGACAATCCAAGCGTTCCAAATATGCAAGTGCTCATTCTTTTGAAAAATGGGCGAAATCCCTCATACGTCAGGATGAAGTCGTGAGTTCATTCCAAAACGGTCGCTACATTTCCGAAAAGGACTTGTGGACCAAAAACGGACACCGTGTGCAAAAGTTACACTCAATTCTTCGAACGCCGACAATCCAAGCATTCTAAATATGCAAGTGCTCATTCTTTTGAAAAATGGCCAAAATCCCTCATACGTCACGATGAAGTCTTGAGTTCAATCCAAAACGGTCGCTACATTTCCAAAAAGCACTTATGGGCCCAAAATGGACACCGTGTGTAAAAGTTACGCTCAATTCATCGAACGTCGACAATCCAAGCGTCCCAAAGATGCAAGTGCTCATTCTTTCAAAAAATGGCCAAAATCCCTCATACGTCACGATGAAGTCTTGAGTTCAATCCAAAATGGTCGCTACATTTCCAAAAAGAACTTATGGGCCCAAATTGGACACCGTGTGCAAAACTTACGCTCAATTCATCGAACGCCGACAATCCAAGCATTCCAAATATGCAAGTGCTCATTCTTTCGAAAAATGGCCAAAATCCCTTAAACGTCACGATGAAGTGGTGAGTTCAATCCAAAACGGTCGCTACATTTCCAAAATTACTTGTGGGCCCAAAATGGACACCGTGTGCAAAAGTTACGCTCAATTCTTCGAACGCCGACAATCCAAGCGTTCCAAATATGCAAGTGCTCATTCTTTCGAAAAATGGCCGAAATCCCTCATACGTCACGACGAAGTCGTGAGTTCATTCCAAAATGGTCGCTACATTTTCGAAAAGGACTTGTGGGCCAAAAATAGACACCGTGTGCAAAAGTTACGCTCAATTCTTCGAACACCGACAATCCAAGCGTTCCAAATATGCAAGTGCTCATTCTTTCGAAAAATGGCCAAAATTCCTCATACGTCACGATGAAGTCTTGAGTTCAATCCAAAACTGTCGCTACATTTCCAAAAAGCACTTATGGGCCCAAAACGGACACCATGTGTAAAAGTTATGCTCAATTCATCGAACGCCGACAATCCAAGCATTCCAAATATGCAAGTGCTCATTCTTTTGAAAAATGGCCAAAATCCCTCTTACGTCACGATAAAGTCTTGAGTTCAATCCAAAATGGTCGCTACATTTCCAAAAAGCACTTATGGGCCCAAAATGGACACCGTGTGTAAAAGTTACGCTCAATTCATCGAACGCCGACAATCCAAGCGTCCCAAATATGCAAGTGCTCATTCTTTCAAAAAATGGCCAAAATCCCTCATACGTCACGATGAAGTCTTGAGTTCAATCCAAAATGGTCGCTACATTTCCAAAAAGAACTTATGGGCCCAAAATGGACAACGTGTGTAAAAGTTACGCTCAATTCATCGAACGCCGACAATCCAAGCATTCCAAATATGCAAGTGCTCATTCTTTCGAAAAATGGCCAAAATCCCTTAAACGTCACGATGAAGTGGTGAGTTCAATCCAAAACGGTCGCTACATTTCCAAAAAGTACTTGTGGGCCCAAAATGGACACCGTGTGCAAAATTTACGCTCAATTCTTCGAACGCCGACAATCCAAGCGTTCCAAATATGCAAGTGCTCATTCTTTCCAAAAATGGCCGAAATCTCTCATACGTCACGACGAAGTCGTGAGTTCATTCCAAAACGGTCACTACATTTTCTAAAAGGACGTGTGGGCCAAAAACGGACACCGTGTGCAAAACTTATGCTCAATTCTTCTAACATCGACAATCCAAGCGTTCCAAATATGCAAGTGCTCATTCTTTCGAAAAATGGCCAAAATTCCTCATATGTCACGATGAAGTCTTGAGTTCAATCCACAACGGTCGCTACATTTCCAAAAAGCACTTATGGGCCCAAAACAGACACCATGTGTAAAAGTTATGCTCAATTCATCGAACGTCGACAATCCAAGCGTTCCAAATAAGTAAGTGCTCATTCTTTCGAAAAATGGCAAAAATTCCTCATACGTCACGATGAAGTCTTGAGTTCAATCCAAAATGGTCGCTACATTTCCAAAAAGCACTTATGGGCCTAAAACGGACACCGTGTGTAAAAGTTACGCTCAATTCATCGAACGCCGACAATCCAAGCGTTCCAAATATGCAAGTGCTCATTCATTCGAAAAATGGCCAAAATCCCTTAAACGTCAGG
Source organism: Olea europaea var. sylvestris (assembly GCF_002742605.1). NCBI lineage: Eukaryota > Viridiplantae > Streptophyta > Magnoliopsida > Lamiales > Oleaceae > Olea > Olea europaea. Next base: position 26,275 of record NW_019251426.1, read on the forward strand.
ACGAAGTGGTGAGTTCAATCCAAAACGGTCGCTACATTTCCAAAAGTATTTATGGGCCAAAAATGGACACCGTGTGCAAAAGTTACGCTCAATTCATCGAACGCCGACAATCGAAGCGTTCCAAATATGCAAGTGCTCATTCTTTTGAAAAATGGCCGAATTCCCTCATACGTCACGACGAAGTGGTGAGTTCAATCCAAAACGTTCGCTACATTTCCAAAAAGTACTTATGGGCCCAAAACTGACATCGAGTGCAAAAGTGACGCTCAATTCTTCGAACGCCGACAATCCAAGCGTTCCAAATATGCAAGTGCTCATTCTTTCGAAAAATGGCCGAAATCCCTCATACGTCACGACGAAGTCGTGAGTTCATTCCAAAACGGTCGCTACATTTTCGAAAAGGACTTGTAGGCCAAAAACGGACACCGTGTGCAAAAGTTACGCTCAATTCTTCGAATGCCGACAATCCAAGCGTTCCAAATATTCAAGTGCTCATTCTATCGAAAAATGGCCAAAATCCCTCATACGTCACGATGAAGTCTTGAGTTCAATCCAAAACGGTCGCTACATTTCCAAAAAGCACATATGGACCCAAAACGGACACCGTGGGTAAAAGTTACGCTCAATTCATCGAATGCCGACAATCCAAGCATTCCAAATAGGCAAGTGCTCATCCTTTCGAAAAATGGCCGAAATCCCTCATACGTCACGAGGAAGTGGTGAGGTCAATCCAAAACGGTCGCTACATTTCCAAAAAGTATTTATGGGCCCAAAACGAACACCGTGTGCAAAAGTTACGCTGAATTCTTCGAACGCCGACAATCCAAGCGTTCCAAAAATGCAAGTGCTCATTCTTTCAAAAAATGGCCGAAATCCATTATATGTCACGACGAAGGGGTGAGTTCAATCCAAAACGGTCGCTACATTTCCAAAAGTACTTATGGGCCCAAAACGGACAACGTGTGTAAAAGTTACGCTCAATTAATCGAACGCCGACAATCCAAGCGTTCCAAATATGCAAGTGCACATTCTTTCGAAAAATGGCCAAAATCCCTCATACGTCACGACAAAGTCGTGAATTCAACCCAAAACGGTCGCTACATTTCCGAAAAGCACTTATGGGCCCAAAACGGACACCGTATGCAAAAGTTACGCTCAATTCTTCTTAGCCGACTCTCCAAGCGTTCGAAATATGCAAGTGCTCATTCTTTCGAAAAATTTCCTCATACGTCATGACGAAGTGGTGAGTTCAATCCAAAACGATCGCCACATTTCCAAAAAGTACTTATGGGCCCAAAACGGACATAGTGTGCAAAAGTTATGCCCGATTCTTTGAACGCCGACAATCCAAGTTTTCGAAATATGCAACTGCTCAGACTTTCGAAAAATGGCCGAAATCCTTTTATGTCACGACGAAGTGGTGAGTTCAATCCAAAACGGTCACTTCATTTCCAAAAAGTACTTATGGGCCCAAAACGGACACCGTGTGCAAAAGTTACGCTCAATTCTTCGAACGCCGACAATCCGAGCGTTCCAAATATGCAAGTGCTCATTCTTTCGAAAAATGGCCAAAATCCCTCATACGTCACGACGAAGTTGTAAGTTCAATCCAAAATGGTCACTACATTTTCAAAAAGTACTTATGGGCCCAAAATGGACACCGTGTGCAAAAGTTATGCGCAATTCTTCGAACGCCAACAATCCAAGCGTTCCAAATATACAAGTGCTCATTCTTTCAAAAAATGGCCGAAATCCTATATACGTCACGACGAAGGGGTGAGTTCAATCCAATACGGTCGCTACATTTCCAAAAAGTACTTATCGGCCAAAAATGGACACCGTGTGCAAAAGTTACGCTGAATTCTTCGAACGCCGACAATCCAAGCGTTCCAAAAATGCAAGTGCTCATTCTTTCAAAAAATGGCCTAAATCGCTTATATGTCACGACGAAGGGGTGAGTTCAATCCAAAACGGTCGCTACATTTCCAAAAGTACTTATGGGCCCAAAACGGGCACCGTGTGTAAAAGTTACGCTCAATTAATCGAACGCCGACAATCCAAGTGTTCCAAATATGCAAGTGCTCATTCTTTCGAAAAATGACCGAAATCCCCCATACGTCACGACGAAGTCGTGAATTCAATCCAAAACGGTCGCTACATTTCCAAAAAGCACTTATGGCCCAAAACGGACACCGTATGCAAAAGTTACGCTCAATTCTTCTTACGCCGACTCTCCAGCGTTCAAAATATGCAAGTGCTCATTCTTTCGAAAAAAGGCCGAAATCCCTCATACGTCACGACGAAGTGGTGAGTTCAATTCAAAACGATCGCTACATTTCCAAAAAGTACTTATGGGCCCAAAACGGACATAGTGTGAAAAAGTTATGCCCGATTCTTCGAACGCCGACAATCCAAGCGTTCGAAATATGCAAGTGCTCATTCTTTCGAAAAATGGTTGAAATCCCTCATACGTCACGACGAAGTGGTGAGTTCAATCCAAAACGGTCGATACATTTCCAAAAAGTACTTATGAGCCCAAAACGGACACCGTGTGCAAAAGTTATGCTCAATTCTTCTTACGCCAACTCTCGAAGCCTTCGAAACACGCAAGTGCTCATTCGTTCGAAAAATGGCCGAAATCCCTCATACGTCACGACGAAGTTGTAAGTTCAATCCAAAACGGTCACTACATTTCCAAAAAGTACTTATGGGCCCAAAACGGACACTGTGTGCAAAAGTTACGCCCGATTCTTCTAACGCCGACAATCCAAGCGTTCCAAATATGCAAGTGTTCATTCTTTCGAAAAATGGCTGAAATCCCTCATACGTCACGACGAAGTGGTGAGTTCAATCCAAAACGGTCGATACATTTCCAGAAAGTAGTTATGGGCCCAAAATGGACACCGTGTGCAAAAGTTACCCTCAATTTCTCGAACGCCGACAATCCAAGAGTCCCAAATATACAAGTGCTCATTCTTTCGAAAAATGGCCGAAATCCCTAATTCGTCACGACGAAGTGGTGAGTTCAATCCAAAACGGTCGCTACGTTTCCAAAAAGAACTTATGGGCCCAAAACGGACAACGTGTGCAAAAGTTACGCTCAATACTTCTTGAGCTGACTCTCCAAGCATTCGAAATATGCAAGTGCTCATTCTTTCGAAAAATGGCCGAAATCCCTCATACGTCACGATGAAGGGGTGAGTTCAATAAAAAATGGTCGCTATATTTCCAAAAAGGACTTGTTGGCCCAAAACCGACACCGTGTGCGAAAGATACGCTCAATTCATCGAACACCGACAATCCAAGTATTCCAAATATGCAAGTTCTCATTCTTTCAAAAAATGGCCAAAATCCCTCATACGTCACGACGAAGTCGTGAGTTCAATCCAAAACGGTCTCTACATTTCCAAAAAGTACTTATGGGCCCAAAACGGACACCGTGTGCAAAAGTTACGCTCAATTCTTCGAACGCCGACGTTCCAAGCGTTCCGAATATACATGTGCTCATTCTTTCAAAAAATGGCCGAAATCCCTTATACGTCACGACGAAGTGGTGAGTTCAATCCAAAACGGTCGCTACATTTCCAAAAAGTACTTATCAGCCCAAAACGGACACCGTGTGCAAAAGTTACGCTGAATTCTTCGAACGCCGACAATCCAAGCGTTCCAAAAATGCAAGTACTCATTCTTTCGAAAAATGGCCGAAATCCCTTTTATGTCATGATGAAGGGGTGAGTTCAATCCAAAACGGTCGCTACATTTCCAAAAGTACTTATGGGCCCAAAACGGGCACCGTGTGTAAAAGTTACGCTCAATTAATCGAACGCCGACAATCCAAGCGTTCCAAATATACAAGTGCTCATTCTTTCGAAAAATGGCCAAAATCCCTCATAGGTCACGATGAAGTCTTGAGTTCAATCCAAAACGGTCGCTACATTTCCAAAAAGTACTTATGGGCCCAAAACGGACACCGCGTGCAAAAGTTACGCTCAATTCTTCGCACGCCGACAATCCAAGCGTTCGAAATATGCAAGTGCTCAGTCTTTCGAAAAATGGCCGAAATCCCTCGTACGTCACGATGAAGTGGTGAGTCCAATCCAAAACGGTCACTACATTTCCAAAAAGTACTTATGGGCCCAAAACGGACACCGCGTGCAAAAGTTACGCTCAATTCTTCGCACGCCGACAATCCAAGCGTTCGAAATATGCAAGTGCTCAGTCTTTCGAAAAATGGCCGAAATCCCTCGTACGTCACGATGAAGTGGTGAGTCCAATCCAAAACGGTCACTACATTTCCAAAAAGTACTTATGGGCCCAAAACGGACACCGCGTGCAAAAGTTACGCTCAATTCTTCGCACGCCGACAATCCAAGCGTTCGAAATATGCAAGTGCTCAGTCTTTCGAAAAATGGCCGAAATCCCTCGTACGTCACGATGAAGTGGTGAGTCCAATCCAAAACGGTCACTACATTTCCAAAAAGTACTTATGGGCCCAAAACGGACACCGCGTGCAAAAGTTACGCTCAATTCTTCGCACGCCGACAATCCAAGCGTTCGAAATATGCAAGTGCTCAGTCTTTCGAAAAATGGCCGAAATCCCTCGTACGTCACGATGAAGTGGTGAGTCCAATCCAAAACGGTCACTACATTTCCAAAAAGTACTTATGGGAAATCCCTCATACGTCACGATGAAGTGGTGAGTTCAATCCAAAACGATCGCTACATTTCCAAAACGTACTTATGGGCCCAAAACGAACATAGTGTGCAAGAGTTATGCCCGATTCTTTGAACGCCGACAATCCAAGCGTTCAAAATATGCAAGTACTCAGTCTTTCGAAAAATGGCCGAAATCCCTCATACGTCACGACGAAGTCGTGGATTCAATCTAAAACGATCGCTACATTTCCAAAAAGCACTTATGGGCCCAAAACGGACACCGTTTGCAAAAGTTACGCTCAATTCTTCTTACGCCGACTCTCCAAGCGTTCGAAATATGCAAGTGCTCATTCTTTCGAAAAATGGCCGAAATCCCTCATACGTCACGATGAAGTGGTGAGTTCAATCCAAGACGATCGCTACACTTCCAAAAAGTACTTATGGGCCCAAAACGAACATAGTGTACAAGAGTTATGCCTGATTCTTTGAACGCCGACAATCCAAGCGTTCGAAATATGCAAGTGCTCAGTCTTTCGAAAAATGGCCAAAATCCCTCATACGTCACGACGAAGTGGTGAGTTCAATCCAAAACGGTCGCTACATTTCCAAAAAGTACTTATGGGCCCAAAATGGACACCGTATGCAAAAGTTACGCTCAATTCTTCTTACGCCGACTCTCCAAGCGTTCAAAATATGCAAGTGCTCATTCTTTCGAAAAATGGTCGAAATCCCTCATACGTCACGACGAAGTGGTGAGTTCAAATCAAATCGATCGCTACATTTCCAAAAAGTACTTATGGGCCCAAAACGGACATAGTGTGCAAAAGTTATGCCCGATTCTTTGAACGCCGACAATCCAAGCGTTGGAAATATGCAAGTGCTCATTCTTTCGAAAAATGGCCGAAATCCCTCATACGTCACGATGAAGTGGTGAGTTCAATCAAAAACAGTCGCTACATTTCCAAAAAGTACTTATGGGCCCAAAACGGACACTGTGTGCAAAAGTTACGCTCAATTCTTCTTACGCCAACTCTCGAAGCGTTCGAAACACGCAAGTTCTCATTCGTTCGAAAAATGGTCGAAATCCCTCATACGTCCCGACTAAGTTGTAAGTTCAATCGAAAACGGTCACTACATTTACAAAAAGTACTTATGGGCCCAAAACGGACACCGTGTGCAAAAGTTACGCCCGATTCTTCTAACGCCGACAATCCAAGCGTTCCAAATACGCAAGTTCTCATTCTTTCCAAAAATGGCCAAAATCCCTCATACGTCACAACGAAGTGGTGAGTTCAATCCAAAACGGTCGATACATTTCCAAAAAGTAGTTATGGGCCCAAAACGGACACCGTGTGCAAAAGGTACCCTCAATTTCTCGAATGCCGACAATCCAAGCGTTCCAAATATACAAGTGCTCATTCTTTCGAAAAATGGCCGAAATCCCTAATTCGTCACGACGAAGGGGTGAGTTCAATCCAAAAAGGTCGCTACATTTCCAAAAAGAACTTATGGGCCCAAAACGGACAACGTGTGCAAAAGTTACCCTCAATACTTCTTACGCCGACTCTACAAGCGTTCGAAGTATGCAAGTGCTCATTCTTTTGAAAAACGGCCAAAATCCCTCATACGTCACGACGAAGTGGTGAGTTCAATCAAAAATGGTCGCTATATTTCCAAAAGGGACTTGTGGGCCCAAAACGGACACCGTGTGCAAAAGATACGCTCAATTCATCGAACACCGAAAATCCAAGCATTCCAAATATGCAAGTGCTCATTCTTTCAAAAAATGGCCAAAATCCCTCATACGTCACGACGAAGTCTTGAGTTCAATCCAAAACGGTCTCTACATTTCCAAAAAGGACTTCTGGGCCCAAAACGGACAACGTGTGCAAAAGTTACTCTCAATTCTTCGAACGCCGACAATCCAAGCGTTCCAGATATGCAAGTGCTCATTCTTATGAAAAATGGCCGAAATCCCTTATACGTCACGATGAAGTGGTGAGTTCAATCCAAAACGGTCGCTACATTTCCAAAAGTACTTATGGGCTCAAAACGGACACCGTGTGTAAAATTTATGCTCAATTTATCGAACGCCGACAATCCAAGCGTTCCAAATATGCAAGTGCTCATTCTTTCAAAAAATGGCCAAAATCCCTCATACGTCACGATGAAGTCTTGAGTTCAATCCAAAACGGTCGCTACATTTCCGAAAAGTACTTATGGGCCAAAAACGGACACCGTGTGCAAAAGTTACGTTCAATTCTTCGTACCCCGACAATCCATGCCTTCCAAATATAAAAGTGCTCATTCTTTCAAAAAATGGCCAAAATCCCTCATACGTCACGATGAAGTCTTGAGTTCAATCCAAAACGGTCGCTACATTTCCATAAAGTACTTATGGGCCAAAAACGGACACCGTGTGCAAAAGTTACACTCAATTCTACGAACGCCAGACAATCCAAGCGTTCCAAATATGCAAGTGCTCATTCTTTTGAAAAATGGCTAAAATCCCTCATACGTCACGATGAAGTCTTGAGTTCAATCCAAAACGGTCGCTACATTTCCAAAAAGTACTTATGGGCCCAAAACGGACACCGCGTGCAAAAGTTACGCTCAATTCTTCGAACGTCGACAATCCAAGCGTTCCAAATATGCAAGTGCTCATTCTTTCGAAAAATGGCCGAAATACCTCACACGTCACGACGAAGTCCAGAGTTCAATCCAAAACGGTCGCTACATTTCCAAAAAGTACTTATGGGCAAAAAATGGACACCTTGTGCAAAAGTTACGCTCAATTCTTCGAACGCCGACAATCCAAGCGTTCCAAAAATGCAAGTACTCATTCTTTCGAAAAATGGCCGAAATCCCTTATATGTCACGATGAAGGGGTGAGTTCAATCCAAAACGGTCGCTACATTTCCAAAAGTACTTATGGGACCAAAACGGGCACCGTGTGTAAAAGTTACGCTCAATTAATCGAACGCCGACAATCCAAGCGTTCCAAATATACAAGTGCTCATTCTTTCGAAAAATGGCCAAAATCCCTCATAGGTCACGGTGAAGTCTTGAGTTCAATCCAAAACGGTCGCTACATTTCCAAAAAGTACTTATGGGCCCAAAACGGACACCGCGTGCAAAAGTTACGCTCAATTCTTCGAACGCCGACAATCCAAGCGTTCGAAATATGCAAGTGCTCATTCTTTCGAAAAATGGCCGAAATCCCTCATACGTCACGACGAAGTCCAGAGTTCAATCCAAAACGGTCGCTTCATTTCCAAAAAGTACTTATGGGCAAAAAATGGACACCGTGTGCAAAAGTTACGCTCAATTCTTGTAACGCCGACAATCCATGCGTTCCAAAAATGCAAGTACTCATTCCTTCGAAAAATGGCCGAAATCCCTTATATGTCACGATAAAGGGGTGAGTTCAATCCAAAATGGTCGCTACATTTCCAAAAGTACTTATGGGCCCAAAACGGACACCGTGTGCAAAAGTTACGCTCAATTCTACGAACGCCGGACAATCCAAGCGTTCCAAATATGCAAGGGCTCATTCTTTTGAAAAATGGCCAAAATCCCTCATACGTCACGATGAAGTCTTGAGTTCAATCCAAAACGGTCGCTACATTTCCAAAAAGTACTTATGGGCCCAAAACGGACACCGTATGCAAAAGTTACGCTCAATTCTTCTTACGCCGACTCTCCAAGCGTTCGAAATATGCAAGTGCTCATTCTTTCGAAAAATGGCCGAAATCCCTCATACGTCACGATGAAGTGGTGAGTTCAATCCAAAACGATCGCTACATTTCCAAAAAGTACTTATGGGCCCAAAACGAACATAGTGTGCAAGAGTTATGCCCGATTCTTTGAACGCCGACAATCCAAGCGTTCGAAATATGCAAGTGCTCAGTCTTTCGAAAAATGGCCGAAATCCCTCATACGTCACGACGAAGTCGTGGATTCAATCCAAAACGATCGCTACATTTCCAAAAAGCACTTATGGGCCCAAAACGGACACCGTTTGCAAAAGTTACGCTCAATTCTTCTTACGCCGACTCTCCAAGCGTTCGAAATATGCAAGTGCTCAGTCTTTCGAAAAATGGCTGAAATCCCTCATACGTCACGACGAAGTCGTGGATTCAATCCAAAACGATCGCTACATTTCCAAAAAGCTCTTATGGGCCCAAAACGGACACCGTATGCAAAAGTTACGCTCAATTCTTCTTACGCCGACTCTCCAAGCGTTCGAAATATGCAAGTGCTCAGTCTTTCGAAAAATGGCTGAAATCCCTCATACGTCACGACGAAGTGGTGAGTTCAATCCAAAACGGTCGCTACATTTCCAAAAAGCACTTATGGGCGCAAAACGGACACCGTATGCAAAAGTTACGCTCAATTCTTCTTACGCCGACTCTCCAAGCGTTCAAAATATACAAGTGCTCATTCTTTCGAAAAATGGTCGAAATTCCTCATACGTCACGACGAAGTGGTGAGTTCAAATCAAATCGATCGCTACATTTCAAAAAAGTACTTATGGGCCCAAAATGGACATAGTGTGCAAAAGTTATGCCCGATTCTTTGAACGCCGACAATCCAAGCGTTGGAAATATGCAAGTGCTCATTCTTTCGAAAAATGGCCGAAATCCCTCATACGTCACGATGAAGTGGTGAGTTCAATCCAAAACGGTTGCTACATTTCCAAAAAGTACTTATGGGCCCAAAACGGACACCGTATGCAAAAGTTACGCTCAATTCTTCTTACGCTGACTCTCCAAGCGTTCGAAATATGCAAGTGCTCATTCTTTCGAAAAATGGCCGAAATCCCTCATACGTCACGATGAAGTGGTGAGTTCAATCCAAAACGATCGCTACATTTCCAAAAAGTACTTATGGGCCCAAAACGAACATAGTGTGCAAGAGTTATGCCCGATTCTTTGAACGCCGACAATCCAAGCGTTCCAAATACGCAAGTGCTCATTCTTTCCAAAAATGGCCAAAATCCCTCATACGTCACAACGAAGTGGTGAGTTCAATCCAAAACGGTCGATACATTTCCAAAAAGTAGTTATGGGCCCAAAACGGACAACGTGTGCAAAAGGTACCCTCAATTTCTCGAATGCCGACAATCCAAGCGTTCCAAATATACAAGTGCTCATTCTTTCGAAAAATGGCCGGAATCCCTCATAGGTCACGATGAAGTCTTGAGTTCAATCCAAAACGGTCGCTACATTTCCAAAAAGTACTTGTGGGCCCAAAACGGACACCGCGTGCAAAAGTTACGCTCAATTCTTCGAACGCCGACAATCCAAGCGTTCCAAATATGCAAGTGCTCATTCTTTCCAAAAATGGCCGAAATCCCTCATACGTCACGACGAAGTCCAGAGTTCAATCCAAAACGGTCGCTACATTTCCAAAAAGTATTTATGGGCAAAAAATGGACACCGTGTGCAAAAGTTACGCTCAATTCTTGTAACGCCGACAATCCATGCGTTCCAAAAATGCAAGTACTCATTCTTTCGAAAAATGGCCGAAATCCCTTATATGTCACGATAAAGGGGTGAGTTCAATCCAAAACGGTCGCTACATTTCCAAAAGTACTTATGGGCCCAAAACGGACACCGTGTGCAAAAGTTACACTCAATTCTACGAACGCCGGACAATCCAAGCGTTCCAAATATGCAAGGGCTCATTCTTTTGAAAAATGGCCAAAATCCCTCATACGTCACGATGAAGTCTTGAATTCAATCCAAAACGGTCGCTACATTTCCAAAAAGTACTTATGGGCCCAAAACGGACACCGCGTGCAAAAGTTACGCTCAATTCTTCGAACGTCGACAATCCAAGCGTTCCAAATATGCAAGTGCTCATTCTTTCGAAAAATGGCCGAAATCCCTCAGACGTCACGACGAAGTCCAGAGTTCAATCCAAAACGGTCGCTACATTTCCAAAAAGTACTTATGGGCAAAAAATGGACACCTTGTGTAAAAGTTACGCTCAATTCTTCGAACGCCGACAATCCAAGCGTTCCAAAAATGCAAGTACTCATTCTTTCGAAAAATGGCCGAAATCCCTTATATGTCACGATGAAGGGGTGAGTTCAATCCAAAACGGTCGCTACATTTCCAAAAGTACTTATGGGCCCAAAACGGGCACCGTGTGTAAAAGTTACGCTCAATTAATCGAACGCCGACAATCCAAGCATTCCAAATATACAAGTGCTCATTCTTTCGAAAAATGGCCGAAATCCCTCATACGTCACGACGAAGTCGTGGATTCAATCCAAAATGATCGCTACATTTCCAAAAAGAACTTATGGGCCCAAAATGGACACCGTATGCAAAAGTTACGCTCAATTCTTCTTACGCCGACTCTCCAAGCGTTCGAAATATGCAAGTGCTCATTCTTTCGAAAAATGGCCGAAATCCCTCATACGTCACGATGAAGTGGTGAGTTCAATCCAAAACGATCGCTACATTTCCAAAAAGTACTTATGGGCCCAAAACGAACATAGTGTGCAAGAGTTATGCCCGATTCTTTGAACGCCGACAATCCAAGCGTTCGAAATATGCAAGTGCTCAGTCTTCCGAAAAATGGCCAAAATCTCTCATACGTCACGATGAAGTCGTGGATTCAATCCAAAACGATCGCTACATTTCCAAAAAGTACTTATGGGCCCAAAACGGACACCGTTTGCAAAAGTAACGCTCAATTCTTCTTACGCCGACTCTCCAAGCGTTCCAAATATGCAAGAGCATATTCTTTCGAAAAATTGCCAAAATCTCTCATACGTCACGATGAAGTGGTGAGTTCAATCCAAAACGATCGCTACATTTCCAAAAAGTACTTATGGGCCCAAAACGAACATAGTGTACAAGAGTTATGCCCAATTCTTTGAACGCCGACAATCCAAGCGTTCGAAATATGCAAGTGCTCAGTCTTTCGAAAAATGGCCGAAATCCCTCATACGTCACGACGAGGTAGTGAGTTCAATCCAAAACGGTCGCTACATTTCCAGAAAGTACTTATGGGCCCAAAATGGACGCCGTTTGCAGAAGTTATGCCCAATTCTTTGAACGCCGACAATCCAAGCGTTCGAAATATGCAAGTGCTCAGTCTTTCGAAAAATGGCCGAAATCCCTCATACGTCACGACGAGGTAGTGAGTTCAATCCAAAACGGTCGCTACATTTCCAGAAAGTACTTATGGGCCCAAAATGGACGCCGTTTGCAGAAGTTATGCCCAATTCTTTGAACGCCGACAATCCAAGCGTTCGAAATATGCAAGTGCTCAGTCTTTCGAAAAATGGCCGAAATCCCTCATACGTCACGACGAGGTAGTGAGTTCAATCCAAAACGGTCGCTACATTTCCAAAAAGTACTTATTGGCCCAAAATGGACACCGTGTGCAAAAGTTACGCTCAATTCTTCTTACGCCAACTCTCGAAGCGTTCGAAATACGCAAGTGCTCATTCTTTCGAAAAATGGCCGAAATTCCTCATACGTCACGATGAAGTGGTGAGTTCAATCCAAAATGGTCGCTACATTTCCAAAAAGTACTTATGGGCCCAAAACGGACACCGTGTGCAAAAGTTACGCTCAATTCTTCTTACGCCAACTCTCGAAGCGTTCGAAACACGCAAGTGCTCATTCGTTCGAAAAATGGTCGAAATCCCTCATACGTCCCGACTAAGTTGTAAGTTCAATCCAAAACGGTCACTACATTTCCAAAAAGTATTTATGGGCCCAAAACGGACACCGCGTGCAAAAGTTACGCCCGATTCTTCTAACGCCGACAATCCAAGCGTTCCAAATACACAAGTGCTCATTCTTTCCAAAAATGGCCGAAATCCCTCATACGTCACAACGAAGTGGTGAGTTCAATCCAAAATGGTTGATACATTTCCAAAAAGTAGTTATGGGCCCAAAACGGACACCGTGTGCAAAAGGTACCCTCAATTTCTCGAATGCCGACAATCCAAGCGTTCCAAATATACAAGTGCTCATTCTTTCGAAAAATGGCCGAAATCCCTGATTCGTCACGACGAAGGGGTGAGTTCAATCCAAAAAGGTCGCTACATTTCCAAAAAGAACTTATGGGCCCAAAACGGACAACGTGTGCAAAAGTTACGCTCAATACTTCTTACGCCGACTCTCCAAGCATTCGAAGTATGCAAGTGCTCATTCTTTTGAAAAATGGCCAAAATCCCTCATACGTCACGACGAAGTGGTGAGTTCAATCAAAAATGGTCGCTATATTTCCAAAAGGGACTTGTGGGCCCAAAACGGACACCGTGTGCAAAAGATACGCTCAATTCATCGAACACCGACAATCCAAGCATTCCAAATATGCAAGTGCTCATTCTTTCAAAAAATGGCTAAAATCCCTCATACGTCACGACGAAGTCTTGAGTTCAATCCAAAACGGTCTCTACATTTCCAAAAAGTACTTATGGGCCCAAAACGGACACCGTGTGCAAAAGTTACTCTCAATTCTTCGAACGCCGACAATCCAAGCGTTCCAGATATGCAAGTTGATTAGTGTCTAAAAGTGCTTCAAAGATATATCATTTACAAGACATTTTACATTCACTTTGTTTGAAAACACTAATGTTAGTCTCTAATTTCAATTCTCTTGCCGTAAATTCAATTTTCATAAATACATGGTTTAAAATGCAATTAATTGAAATACGTATTTACATACATGGTGGCATGAGTATTATACATTTGAAAGAGTATCTATTTGATGTATTTCACATGTATTTCCAATTTATTACAAGTGGAGCAAGTGGAGGAAAATAATGTTGAAAAGTCAAAAATAGTGACTGCCTCAAGCAAGAAGCAGCTGTTGGTAAAATAATCATAACTTGAGCTTCAGACATTGGATCGAGGTAATTCAAGTTGGGTTGGAAAGAGAAGGCACGTTTCTACAACTCTTATGTTTTGGAAGAAGTCAAATTCGTATCACAAAGTAGCCAAAATTACCGTGCAAAGTCCAGCTTGTTACCTGCCGGATACAGCTTTACCTGTGAAGCAGCACTTATTGTTTTTGTCATATCTGGAGTTATATAGATCCAATGAACCTGATATTTAAACCAATGGAAAGCTAACTCAGGTGGAAATAATTTATCTGTTGATCATAAGTCCAAATTCACTGCACAATATATCTGAAAATTGGCATTAAGTTGCATGTTCCAGCTGTCTTGAAGCTGGACAGAAACAAGTTGTATTGCCTACTTGAATTATGGATGTTCCTTTGCCTATAAAAGGGGACCTTGGCCACGATTTTGAAGAATCAAATCCTCTCCATTATATTCTAGTTTCCTTCATTTTCTTTGTAACATTTCACTATGTATTTCTAAACATTTAGCTAGAGCTAGGGGTGAAACTTTGATGAATGTTTAGTATTGTCTTTGATCTTTCATTTTATTCTTCAATGTTCATCTTCTTACTTGGTTGAAGTATATGTTCTACAAATGGTTTTGGTTTGTTAAAGACTTTGATTTATTGTTGACAATTTTGGCACAATAAATGCTTAGATAATCTCTACATTCCAACAACTTATTTTGACATATTCTCTCAAACAATTATCAAGATCTATCTTTTAATATATTTTTGATCAATGTTTTATCTTCCATATGAGATCACTCCTTAGTTGATTTTCATATGAGTTAAATTAAAGATCAAGGACAATTTCTACTCATTTATCCGAAGTGAATCCCTGACGCTCTAGTGTTCGTCTCAATCGTATTTCCACCAACCGTTTATTACTCATAGAATAGTTTATTTCCTTCCAATTCCCTGTGGTTCGACCTCGGACTTCCGAGATTTACTACTTGCGACAACCTGCACTTGGGTTTGCAACCTTAAAGTTGTAGCACAAGTGCTCATTCTTATGAAAAATGGCCGAAATCCCTTATACGTCACGACGAAGTGGTGAGTTCAATCCAAAATGGTCGCTACATTTCCAAAAAGTACTTATGGGCCAAAAACGGACACCGTGTGCAAAAGTTACACTCAATTCTTCGAACGCCGACAATCCAAGCATTCCAAATATGCAAGTGCTCATTCTTTCGAAAAATGGCCAAAATCCCTCATAGGTCACGATGAACTCTTGAGTTCAATCCAAAACGGTCGCTACATTTCCAAAAAGTACTTATGGGCCCAAAACGGACACCGCGTGCAAAAGTTACGCTCAATTCTTCGAACGCCGTCAATCCAAGCGTTCCAAATATGCAAGTGCTCATTCTTTCGAAAAATGGCCGAAATCCCTCATACGTCACGACGAAGTCCAGAGTTCAATCCAAAACGGTCGCTACATTTCCAAAAAGTACTTATGGGCAAAAAATGGACACCGTGTGCAAAAGTTACGCTCAATTCTTCGAACGCCGACAATCCAAGCGTTCCAAATATGCAAGTGCTCATTTCTAGGAAAAATGGCCAAAACCCCTTATACGTCACGATGAAGTGGTGAGTTCAATCCAAAACGGTTGCTACATTTCCAAAAAGTACTTGTGGGCCCAAAATGGACACCTTGTGCAAAAGTTACGCTCAATTCTTCTTACTCTGACTCTCCAAGCGTTCCAAATATGCAAGTGCTCATTGTTTCGAAAAATGGCTGAAATCCCTTATAGGTCACGACGAAAGGTTGAGTTCAATCCAAAACGGTCGCTACATTTCCAAAACTACTTATGGGCCCAAAGCGGACATCGTGTGTAAAAGTTACGCTCAATTCATTGAACGCCGACAATCCAAGCGTTCCAAATTTGCAAGTGATCATTCTTTCAAAAAATGGCCAAAATCCCTCATACGTCACGACAAAGTGGTGAGTTCAATCCAAAACGGTCGCTACATTTCCAAAAAGAACTTATGGGCCCAAAACGGACAACGTGTGCAAAAGTTACCCTCAATACTTCTTACGCCGACTCTCCAAGCGTTCGAAATATGCAAGTGATCATTCTTTCAAAAAATGGCCAAAATCCCTCTTACGTCATGACAAAGTGGTGAGTTCAATCCAAAATGTTCGCTACATTTCCAAAAAGTACTTATGGGCCCAAAACGGACACCGTATGCAAAAGTTACGCTCAAATCTTCTTACGCCGACTCTCCAAGCGTTCGAAATATGCAAGTGCTCATTCATTCGAAAAATGGCCGAAATCCCTCATAGGTCTCGACGAAGTGGTGGGTTCAATCCAAAACGATCGCTACATTTCCAAAAAGTACTTATGGGCCCAAAACGGACAACGTGTGCAAAAGTTACCCTCAATACTTCTTACGCCGACTCTACAAGCGTTCGAAATATGCAAGTGCTCATTCTTTCGAAAAATGGCCGAAATCCCTCATACGTCACGACGAAGTGGTGAGTTCAATCAAAAATGGTCGCTACATTTCCAAAAAGGACTTGTCGGCCCAAAACGGACACCGTGTGTAAAAGTTATGCTCAATTCATCGAACAACGACAATCCAAGCGTTCCAAATATGCAAGTGCTCATTCTTTCAAAAAATGGCCAAAATCCTTCATACGTCACGACGAAGTCGTGAGCTCAATCCAAAATGGTCTCTACATTTCCAAAAAGTACTTATGGGCCCAAAACGGACACCGTGTGCAAAAGTTACTCTCAATTCTTCGAACGTCGACAATCCAAGCGTTCTAGATATGCAAGTGCTCATTCATGTGAAAAATGGTCAAAATCCCTTATACGTCACGATGAAGTGGTGAGTTCAATCCAAAACGGTCGCTACATTTCCAAAAGTACTTATGGGCCCAAATGGACACCGTGTGTAAAAGTTACGCTCAATTCATCGAACGCCGACAATCCAAGCGTTCCAAATATGCAAATGCTCATTCTTTCAAAAAATGGCCAAAATCCCTCATACGTCACGATGAAGTCTTGAGTTCAATCCAAAACGGTCGCTACATTGTCAAAAAGTACTTATGGGCCCAAAACGGACACCGCGTGCAAAAGTTACGCTCAATTCTTCGAACGTCGAGAATCCAAGCGTTCCAAATATGCAAGTGCTCGTTCTTTCAAAAAATGGCCAAAATCCCTCATACCTCACGACGAAGTCCTGAGTTCAATCCAAAACGGTCGCTACATTTCCATAAAGTACTTATGGGCCAAAAACGGACACCGTGTGCAAAAGTTACACTCAATTCTACGAACGCCGGACAATCCAAGCTTTCCAAATATGCAAGGGCTCATTCTTTTGAAAAATGGCCAAAATCCCTCATACGTCACGATGAAGTCTTGAGTTCAATTCAAAACGGTCGCTACATTTCCAAAAAGTACTTATGGGCCCAAAACGGATACCGCGTGCAAAAGTTACGCTCAATTCTTCGAACGTCGACAATCCAAGCGTTCCAAATATGCAAGTGCTCATTTTAATGAAAAATGGCGGAAACCCCTTATACGTTACGACGAAGTGGTGAGTTCAATCCAAAATGGTCGTTACATTTCCAAAAGGTACTTGTGGGCCCAAAATGGACACCTTGTGCAAAAGTTACGCTCAATTCTTCTTACCCCGACTCTCCAAGCGTTCATAATATGCAAGTGCTCATTCATTCGAAAAATGGCTGAAATCCCTTATATGTCACGATGAAGGGGTGAGTTCAATCCAAAACGGTCGCTACATTTCCAAAAAGTACTTATGGGCCAAAAATGGACACCGTGAGCAAAAGTTACGCTCAATTCTTCGAACGCCGACAATCCAAGCGTTCCAAATATGCAAGTGCTAATTCTTATGAAAAATGGCCAAAACCCCTTATACGTCACGACGAAGTGCTGAGTTCAATCCAAAACGGTCGCTACATTTCCAAAAATTACTTGTGGGCCCAAAATGGACACCTTGTGCAAAAGTTACGCTCAATTCTTCTTACTCCGACTCTCCAAGCGTTCCAAATATGCAAGTGCTCATCCTTTCAAAAAATGGCTGAAATCACTTATATGTCACGACGAAGGGGTGAGTTCAATCCAAAACGGTCGCTACATTTCCAAAAGTACTTATGGGCCTAAAACGGACACCGTGTGTAAAAGTTACGCTCAATTCATCGAACGCCGACAATCCAAGCATTCCAAATATGCAAGTGATCATTATTTCAAAGAATAGCCAAAATCTCTCATACGTCACGACAAAGTGGTGAGTTCAATCCAAAACGGTCGCTACATTTCCAAAAAGTACTTATCGGCCCAAAACGGACACCGTATGCAAAAGTTACGCTCAAATCTTCTTACGCCGACTCTCCAAGCGTTCGAAATATGCAAGTGCTCATTCTTTCAAAAAATGGCCGAAATCCCTCATACGTCTCGACGAAGTGGTGAGGTCAATCCAAAACGATCGCTACATTTCCAAAAAGTACTTAGGGACCCAAAACGGACACCGCGTGCAAAAATTACGCTCAATTCTTCGAACGCCGGCAATCCAAGCGTTCGAAATATGCAAGTGCTCTTTGTTTCAAAAAATGGCCGAAATCCCTTACACGTCACGACGAAGTGGTGAGTTCAATCCAAAACGGTCGCTACATTTCCAAAAAGTACTTATGGGCCCAAAACGGACACCGTGTACAAAGGTTACACTCAATTCATCTTACGCCGACTCTCCAAGCGTTCGAAATATGCAAGTGCTCACTCTTTTGAAAAATGGCCGAAATCCCTCATACGTGACGACAAAGTGGTCAGTTCAATCCAAAATGGTCGTTACATTTCCAAAAAGTACTTATGTTTCCAAAATGGACAAAGTGTGCAAAAGTTACGCTCAATTCTTCGAACACCGACAATCCAAGCATTCCAAATATGCAAGTGCTCATTCTTCGAAAAAATGGCTGAAATCCCTGATACGTCACGACGAAGTGGTGAGTTCAATCCAAAACGGTCACTACATTTCCAAAAAGTACTTATGGGCCCAAAACGGACACCGTGTGCAAAAGTTACACTCAATTCATCAAACGCCGACAACCCAAGAGTTCCAAATAAGCAAGTGGTCATTCTTTCGAAAAATGGCCAAAATCCCTCATACGTCACGACAAAGTGGTGAGTTCAATCCAAAACAGTCGCTACATTTCCAAAAAGTACTTATGGGCCCAAAACGGACACCATGTGCAAAAGTTACGCTCAATTCTTCGAACGTCGACAACCCAAGAGTTCCAAATATGCAAGTGGTCATTCTATCGAAAAATGGCCAAAATCCCTCATACGTCACAACAAAGTGGTGAGTTCAATCCAAAACAGTCGCTACATTTTCAAAAAGTACTTATGGGCGCAAAACGGACAACGTCTGCAAAAGTTATGCTCAATACTTCTTACGCAGACTCTCCAAGCGTTCGAAATATGCAAGTGCTAATTCTTTCAAAAAATGGCCGAAATCCCTCATATCTCACGACGAAGTGGTTAGTTCAATCCAAAATAGTCGTTACATTTCCAAAAAGTACTTATGGGCCCAAAACGGACACCATGTGCAAAAGTTACTCTCAATTCTTCGAACGTCGACAATCCAAGCATTCCAAATATGCAGGTGCTCATTCTTTCGAAAAATGGCCGAAATTCCTCATACGTCACGACGAAGTGGTGAGTTCAATCCAAAACGGTCGCTACATTTTCAAAAAGGACTTGTGGGCCCAAAATGGACATCGTGTGCAAAAGTTACGCTCAATTCATCGAACGTCGACAATCCAAGAGTTCCAAATATGCATGTGCTCATCCTTTCGAAAAATGGCCGAAATACCTCATACGTCACGGCGAAGTTGTGAGGTCAATCCAAAACGGTCGCTACATTTCCGAAAAGTACTTATGGGCCCAAAACGGACACCGTGTGCAAAAGTCACGCTCAATTCTTCGAACGTCGACAATCCAAGCGTTTCAAATATGCAAGTGCTCATTCTTTCGAAAAATGACCGAAATCCCTCATACATCACGATGAAGTGGTGAGTTCAATCCAAAACGGTCGCTACATTTCCAAAAAGTATTTATGGGCCCAAAACAAACACCGTGTGCAAAAGTTACGCTGAATTCTTCGAACGCCGACAATCCAAGCGTTCCAAAAATGCAAGTGCTCATTCTTGCGAAAAATGGCCAAAATCCCTTATATGTCACGACGAAGGGGTGAGTTCAATCCAAAACGGTTGCTACATTTCCAAAAGTACTTATGGGCCCAAAACGGACACCGTGTGTAAAAGTTACGCTCAATTAATCGAACGCCGACAATCCAAGCGTTCCAAAAATGCAAGTGCTCATTCTTTCAAAATATGGCCGAAATCCCTCATACGTCACAACAAAGTGGTGAACTCAATCCAAAACGGTCGCTACATTTCCAAAAAGTACTTATGGGACCAAAACGGACACCGTATGCAAAAGTTACGCTCAACTCATCTTATGCCGACTCTCCAAGCGTTCGAAATATGCAAGTGCTCATTCTTTCGAAAAATGGCTGAAATCCCTCATTCGTCTCGACGAAGTGGTGGGTTCAATCCAAAACGATCGCTATATTTCCAAAAAGTACTTATGGGCCCAAAACGGACAACGTGTGCAAATGTTACCCTCAATACTTCTTACCCCGACTCTCCAAGCGTTAGAAATATGCAAGTGCTCATTCTTTTGAAAAATGGCCAAAATCCCTCATACGTCACGACGAAGTGCCGAGTTCAATCAAAAATGGTCGCTACATTTCCAAAAAGGACTTGTGGGCCCAAAACGGACACCGTGTCTAAAAGGTACGCTAATTCATCGAACAACGACAATCCTAGCGTTCCAAATATGTAAGTGCTCATTCTTTCAAAAAATGGCCAAAATCCCTCATACGTCACGACGAAGTCGTGAGCTCAATCCAAAACGGTCTCTACATTTCCAAAAAGTACTTATGGGCCCAAAACGGTCGCCGTGTGCAAAAGTTACTCTCAATTCTTCGAACGTCGACAATCCAAGCGTTCCAGATATGCAAGTGCTCATTCTTATGAAAAATGGACAAAATCCCTTATACGTCACGACAAAGTGGTGAGTTCAATCCAAAACGGTCGCTACACTTCCAAAAGTTCTTATGGGCCCAAAACAGACACCGTGTGTAAAAGTTACGCTCAATTCATCGAACGCCGACAATCCAAGCGTTCCAAATATGCAAGAGCTCATTCTTTCGAAAAATGGCCAAAATCCCTCATACGTCACGATGAAGTCTTGAGTTCAATCCAAAACGGTCGCTACATTTCCAAAAAGTACTTATGGGCCCAAAACGGACACCGCGTGTAAAAGTTACGCTCAATTCTTCGAACGTCGACAATCCAAGCGTTCCAAATATGCAAGAGCTCGTTCTTTCGAAAAATGGCCAAAATCCCTCATACGTCACGACGAAGTCCTGAGTTCAATCCAAAACGGTCGCTACATTTCCAAAAAGTACTTATGGGCCAAAAACGGACACCGTGTGCAAAAGTTACGCTGAATTCTTCGAACGTCGACAATCCAAGCGTTCCAAATATGCAAGGGCTCATTCTTTTGAAAAATGGCCAATATCCCTCATACGTCACGATGAAGTCTTGAGTTCAATCCAAAACGGTCGCTACATTTCCAAAAAGTACTTATGGGCCCAAAACGGACACCGCGTGCAAAAGTTACGCTCAATTCTTCGAACGCCGACAATCCATGCGTTCCAAATATACAAGTGCTCATTCTTATGAAAAATGGCCGAAACCCCTTTTACGTCACGACGAAGTGGTGAGTTCAATCCAAAACGGTCGCTACATTTCCAAAAAGTACTTATGGGCCCAAAACAGATACAGTGTGCAAAAGTTACGCTCAATTCTTCTTACGCAAACTCTCGAAGCGTTCGAAATTTGCAAGTGCTCATTCTCTCGAAAAATGGCTGAAATCCTTCATACGTCACGGCGAAGTTGTAAGTTCAATAAAAAACGGTCGCTACATTTCTAAAAAGTACTTATGGGCCCAAAACGGACACCGTGTGCGAAAGTTACGTCCGATTCTTCTAACGTCGACAATCCAAGCGTTCCAAATATGCAAGTGCTCATTCTTTCGAAAAATGGCCGAAATCCCTTATACGTCACGACGAAGTGGTGAGTTCATTCCAAAACTTATGGGCCCAAAACAGAAACCGTGTGCAAAAGTTACACTCAATTCCTCGAACGCCGACAATCCAAGCGTTCCAAATATGCAAGTTCTCATTCTTTCGAAAAATGGCCGAAATCCCTAATACGTCACGACGAAGTTGTAAGTTCAATCCAAAATGGTCGCCACATTTCCCAAAAGTACTTATGGGCCCAAAATGGACACCGTGCGCAAAAGTTACGCCCGATTCTTCGAAATCCAACAATCCAAGCGTTCCAAACGTGCAAGTGCTCATTCTTTTTAAAAATGGCCGAAATCCATCATACGTCACGACGAAGTGGTGAGTTCAATCCAAAACGGTCGCTACATTTCAAAAAAGTACTTATGGGCCCAAAACGGACACCGTGTGCAAAACTTACGCTCAATTCTTCAAACACCGACAATCCAAGCGTTCCAAATATGCAAGTGCTCATTCTTATGAAAAATGGCCAAAATCCCTGATACGCCACAATGAAGTGGTGAGTTAAATCAAAAACGGTCGCTTCATTTCCAAAAAGTACTTATCGGCCCAAAACGGACATCGTGTGCAAAAGTTACGCTGAATTCTTCGAACGCCGACAATCCAAGCGTTCCAAAAGTGCAAGTGCTCATTCTTTCGAAAAATGGCCAAAATCCCTGATACGTCACGACGAAGTGGTGAGTTCAATCTAAAACGGTCGCTACATTTCCGAAATGTACTTATGGGCCCAAAATGAACACCATGTACAAAAGTTACGCTAAATTCTTCGAACGCCGACAATCCAAGCGTTCCAAATATACAAGTGCTCATTCTTTCGAAAAATGGCTGAAATCCCTTATATGTCACAACAAAGTGGTGAGTTCAATCCAAACCGGTCGCTACATTTCCAAAAAGTATTTATGGGCCCAAAACGGACACCGTGTGCAAAAGTTACGCCCGATTCTTCGAACGCTGACAATCCAAGCGTTCCAAATATGCAAGTGCTCATTCTTTCGAAAAATGGCCGAAATCCCTCATACGTCACGACGAAGTTTTCAGTTCAATCCAAAACGGTCTCTACATTTCCAAAAAGTACTTATGGGCCCAAAATGGACACAGTGTGCAAAAGTTATGCCCGATTCTTCGAACGCCGACAATCCAAGCGTTCGAAATATACAAGTGCTCATTCTTTCAAAAAAAGGCTGAAATCCCTCATACGTCACAATGAAGTGGTGAGTTCAATCCAAAACGGTCGCTACATTTCCAAAAAGTACTTATGGGCCCAAAATGGACACCGTGTGGAAAAGTTACGCTGAACACTTCGAACGCCGACAATCCAAGCGTTCCAAATATGCAAGTGCTCATTCTTTCGAAAAATGGCCGAAATCCCTTATACGTCACGACGAAGTGGTGAATTCAATCCAAAACGGTCGCTACATTTCCAAAAAGTACTTATGGGCCCAAAACGGACACCGTGTGTAAAAGTTACGCTCAATTCATCGAACGCCGACAACCCAAGAGTTCCAAACATGCAAGTGCTCATTCTTTCGAAAAATGGCCGAAATCCCTAATACGTCACGATGAAGTTGTAAGTTCAATCCAAAACGGTCGCCACATTTCCAAAGAGTACTTATGGGCCCAAAACGGACACCGTGTGCAAAAGTTGCGCCCGATTCTTCGAACTCCAACAATCTAAGCATTCCAAATATGCAAGTGCTCATTCTTTTTAAAAATGGCCGAAATCCATCATACGTCACGACGAAGTGGTGAGTTCAATCCAAAACGGTCGCTACATTTCCGAAAAGTACTTATGGGCCCAAAACGGACGCCGTGTGCAAAACTTGCGCTCAATTCTTCAAACACCGACAATCCAAGCGTTCCAAATGTGCAAGTGCTCATTCTTATGAAAAATGGCCAAAATCCCCGATACGCCACGATGAAGTGGTGAGTTCAATCAAAAACGGTCGCTACATTTCCAAAAAGTACTTATCGGCCCAAAACGGACACCGTGTGCCAAATTTACAATGAATTCTTCGAACGTCAACAATCCAAGCGTTCCAAATATGCAAGTGCTCATTCTTTCAAAAAATGGCCAAAATCCCTGATACGTCACGACGAAGTGGTGAGTTCAATCTAAAACGGTCGCTACATTTCCAAAAAGTACTTATCGGCCCAAAACGGACACCGTGTGCCAAATTTACAATGAATTCTTCGAACGTCAACAATCCAAGCGTTCCAAATATGCAAGTGCTCATTCTTTCAAAAAATGACCGAAATCCCTTATACGTCATAACGAAGTGGTGAGTTCAATCCAAAACGGTCGCTACATTTCCAAAAAGTACTTATGGACCCAAGACGAACATCGTTTGCAAAAGTTACGCCCGATTCTTCGAACGCCGACAATCCAAGCGTTCCGAATATGAAAGTGCTCATTCTTTCGAAAAATGGTCGAAATCCCTCATAAGTCACAACGTAGTTGTCAGTTCAATCCAAAACGGT
>NW_019251427.1:0-1275 GCF_002742605.1 Olea europaea var. sylvestris
TGCTTTCAAAATTTTTATTGTCACTCTAGGAAAAAAGCTACAGATGTTTACTCCATAGAGTAGAGGAGGGGAAAAAGAACAAATCAAAACTGACCTGTAAAAAATCATACAAGTCATTGCTGACACCCTTTTCATCATGACGAATATCACGTCTATCAGAGCTATAGCTGAAGCCAGTCCCAGTAGGCTGGTCAACATACAAAATATTCGAGACCTGCAGAATCATCAAAGGAAATAAATCAATTTTCTCTGATACCTGAAATACCATTATTATACGGACGATTGTCTGAAATTCTACAAATTGTAAGCAGGAAAGAAAATCCATCCATATTCTCTTATTTTCTTCAGTTAATTAGTAATCTGGGGAAAAAAATCTATAAGAATGGCATCACCTTATCCCACCCATACTCATTCCATACAAGAGATAGGTTATTGGCAATCGTGAAAGGTCCATTCTCATAGAAAAGAGCCATCTCACTGCTACAACCTGGTCCACCGGTCAACCAGATGACAATAGGATCTTCTTTGCTGTTGCGTGATTCAAAGAAAAAGTAAAACATCCTGCAATGAACACATCTCAATTGTTAATTAAGACAACATGTAATGCAAGTAAAGACTTTTAGAGGGAAAATGCTACAAAAAACAGACAACCAGGATATCAAGGGAAGAAAGTTTTGGGTATTCATCTTGGATTCAGCTATTTGATGCTGCTACATTATATAACCAATTTAAGGATTGAAGAATCTAATCTATCAGAAAACAATTAATACGTATTCCTTCAATGCAAGTCCATGAAAATAAGCATGCAATGAAAAGTAATGAAAATATTTGGAAATTCATTCAATACAAACCAGAACTTAAATTGAATAAAAGTGTTCAAGTCCATTGTGATTAAGTAATATAGAGGGTGTTTGGCACCCATTTTGTTGGAAAAATAAATTTTAGAATAGTAGATTGATGGGGAATGTGTGGATGAAAAATAAAGAAAAGTTTTTTATTTATGTATAATATTATTTTAATGAAGAATGTGTGGTTAAAAAGAAAAGAGAGAAAAATGCATTTTGATAAAAATAGGAATCAAACAAGGTCATAATACCAGGTCCAAAGAGAAGTGTAAGAAACACCGACCCTTAATCCTATAAATTTGGAGTCAAATACTTGTATCAACATCGCAACTCTATTTGGTTGATTGCTAAATCTACTAGAAAATCCAAAGCAATTACTCCCTTTGCAACCAGAAGAAGCCATGTTATTTTTGTCTACCCCTGTTCTTCT
>NW_019251428.1:0-1275 GCF_002742605.1 Olea europaea var. sylvestris
TTTTATAAATAATCTTGTAATAATTGTTGGATACTAGTGAACGGAGTTACTATGTAACTCAGAATTAAATATTCCATTAATAGAATGTTGATGATTATATTTGTATTATTCATTTGGATTTGTCAATAATTGACGGTGACAAAGCCTAAAATAGTAAGCTCACGAAGCAATTTGATCCAACCCATATAAAGAGGTTGACCACCTATGATAGGCCGACCCCTAATGGACGAAGTGAGGCAGTAGGGGCTTTGTAGAGGATCTTCTATGCAAAATCTTCAATAAGTGGCTGATGTGATAATTCAGTGCAACAACTACTCTACAAAGTCAGAAAGTCAAGTCTAAAGCCATATGCGTCAGTTTGAGGGTGACAAAAGGTTTATAACATTGAATTCATTTGATTGATTAACGTCTATGAAAGAGGCCTAGATTGTTGGATGAGGCCACGTGTTTTTTTATCCAATAGTTTTTGCCTACCTCTTTCTACTATAAAAGCTCACTTTGTGCCAATCACAAGTAACTTAAGTTTAGATTCTTATAACTTTGATCTCTACATTTCCAATAAATTTTTCCTGGATTCTCTACTTAAGTGGTTCACATCGTAAACAAATCCCACACCCAAATATTACAATTACAAATTAAGACTAACTTGACCATCAAATTGTGCACGGCCATCTTCCTTATCGTTGGAGATTGGCCACATGCTCTAATGATTTATCCTAGTGGAAAGGAAGAGCTACGTGGACATGAAGAGGACCTACGATCTATTGGCCCCATCCCCTTACAAAAATGAGGTCAACAAAAGCCTTCCCCCCTTCATGATCTTTTGCTCTAAATGAGATGATTCCTTTACCAATATCACCAGATCCAATGGGTTCACACAGGTACAAGATGGTCGAAGTACTCGCTTCTTGCAGCTAGAGAGGTCTTTTTATTTTACGTTCAGGAAAAAAAGACATGTTGAGTACAAAAATTTAGATAAATAAAGTTGTCTATCATCTAACATTTTAAGTTCTTAAATGGGGAAGATTCAAAATGATACCATATCAAGTGACCACCTGGAGCTCCAGCCTCATTGCCATCTAAATAAAATATTATCGACATCTTAGCATGCACATGAAGAATATATTGATTAAAAGATTTAAATAATACAAAATTTTCCTCTTACAACTTAGGTTTCCAAGTAAAAATATTTAACAAAACATATTATGTGGACATAGGACCGGAGGGAGGGGTAGACTTTTAGTCCACATAATTTTTTTAGTTATATATAAAAAA
>NW_019251429.1:0-1275 GCF_002742605.1 Olea europaea var. sylvestris
ACCCGAAGTTATCATGAAATCAAAACCCTCTTTTCATTGGCTCGATTCCAATCGAATTAGACTTGCAATTCGCCAAAAACAAACAAACCCGAAGTAATCAAGAGATCAAAAACCACTTTTCATTAGCTCGATTCCAATCGAATTAGACTAGCAATTCGCAAAAAATGATCAAACCCGAAGTTATCATGAAATCAAAAACAACTTTTCATTGGCTCGATTCCAATCAAATTGGACTAGCAATTTGCCAAAAATGAACAAACCCGAACTTATCATGAAATCAAAACCCTCTTTTCATTGGTTAGATTCCAATTAAATTAGACTTGCAATTCGCCAAAAATGAACACACCCGAAGTTATCAAGAAATCAAAAATCACTGTTCATAGGTTTGATTCCAATAGAATTAGACTAGCAATTCGCAAAAAATGATCAAACCCGAAGTTATCATGAAATCAAAAACAACTTTTCATTGGCTCGTTTCCAATAGAATTAAGCAATTCGCCAAAAATGAACAAATCCGAACTTATCATGAAATTGAAAACCACTTTCATTGGCTTGATTCCAATCGTATTAGGCTAATAATTCGCCAAAAACGAACAAACCTGAAGTTATCATGAAATCAATTGCCACATTTCATTGGCTCCATTCCAATCAAATTGGACGAGCAATTCGCTAAAAACGAACAAACCCGAAGTTATCATGAAATCAAAACCCTCTTTTCACTGGCTGGATTCCAATCGAATTAGACTTGCAATTCGCCAAAAGCGAACACACCCGAAGTCATAAAGAAATCAAAAACCACTTTTCATTCGATCGATTCCAATCGAATTGGACTAGCAATTCGCAAAAAATGATCAAACACGAAGTTATCATGAAATCAAAAACCACTTTTCATTGGCTCGATTCCAATAGAATTAGACTAGTAGTTCGCCAAAAATGAACAAACCCGAACTTATCATGAAATTAAAAACCACTTTTCAATGGCTCGATTCCAATCGATTTAGACTAACAATTCGCCAAAAATGAACAAACCTGAAATTATCATGAAATCAAATGCCACATTTCATTGGCTCGATTACAATCGAATTGGGCTAGCAATTCGCCAAAAATGAACAAACCCGAAGTTATCATGAAATCAAAACCCTCTTTTCATTAGCTCGATCTCAATCGAATTAGGCTTGCAATTCGCTAAAAAGAACACACCCAAAGTAATCGAGAAATCAAAAACCACTTTTCATTGGCTCGATTCCAATCGAATTAGACTAGCAATTCGCAAAA
>NW_019251430.1:0-1275 GCF_002742605.1 Olea europaea var. sylvestris
CGAAGCTTCTCCAAAGTGGTACACCAATTCCTGTCACTGATCTGCCGAAGTGTCCCGTCTCCGAGGTCGGGTTCAAGTGGACCGCCGTTAGAAGATTCGCTGCCAATTTAAGATTTGCTCTGCATATAAGGTTTAAATTGATTTGACGTCCCCTATAAAGCTATTTGATGTGACTTATCAACTTTATGTCAATTCAACTCGGGGGAAACAAACTGTCCGCCCACTCTACAAGCGCGGCTGATTGACGCCTATGAGCAGACGCTTCATACCGTCAGATGTATACACGTGTTCCACATCCCACGGTTCATACCACCTATAAATACCCAAAGATTGGCCAGAGGCAAAGGTAATGAAACTCTCAATAGATAGCACTCCATAACAAGTTTATATATCCTCCTCCCCCTTTATTGACTGATTGATTTGTGTAGTCCCTGGACACTGTTCCGACCACCCAAACCTGACTTGACCGTCGGAGTGTATGCGGCCGCCACCCCCGTCGATTCCGGCCGTGTGCGCCTGACAGTTTGTTCATTTCGTAGAGAGGAATACGTGGAGTAGCTACAAGTTGGCCACGTGGAAGAGCCATTTTTAGAGGTCAACAGTTTGGCGCCGTCTGTGGGAAACGTCATTCCCCATTCAAAGTCCTACATTCCCCGTCGGAGAAGCCACCGAAAAATCGGCGACTGACCCTGAAAAGGGAGGCATTCTTGAAAAAGAATAAAAGTCGAGTTACAATCCAAGTTCTTACTATCCTTGAAAGAAGAGGGAGGATGAGCTACAGCCGTGAGGACAACCCCATCAGAGAGGCCTCTGAAGAGGAAATACTTCACAACAATGTTACTCATCAGAGACCACATCACCGGCGTCGACGAGGTGAAAGAACAGTCGTACTCACCCAAGGAATGGCCCAGATAGCTGCAGGCATGAGAGACACAGCAGCTCAGAATATGGCGATGCGGGAACTTCTCATGCAAACTCAGGGACCCCAGATGCCCCAAGGATCGTATCCGGTACGGGAAATCCCTTTGTCTCATTCTCAAGGCCACATGAGCCGGCACACCGAACGTCCTCTCGAAAGAGAGGATAACACCGAAGCGACATCTTATATGTAGGAGAGCCACCCATCAGAACCACTCTTGGGGGACAACTTTCCTCAAGAACATGATGACCAGAGGTCAGTAAGCGTCTTTGACGGATAGGGAACGATCCTAGCAATAGGATCCGCCCTTCAAGAGGGTCGGCCCGGTCAGGCAACGAAGAGGAGTGTGTCCCTCC
>NW_019251431.1:0-1016 GCF_002742605.1 Olea europaea var. sylvestris
AAAACCGCGTCGGGGGCACTTACGTCATTTTTCGCGACTGCGTCGGAATTGGATCTATTTGACAGGTTGATCGGGAACAAAAATCGCGCCGGGGGCAATTTAGTCATTTTTCTCGACTGTGTCGGAATTGGCTAAAATTTGACAGGTTGATCGGAAACAAAAATCGCTTCGTGGGCAATTTCGTCATTTTTCGCGATTTTGTCGGAATTAGCTCAAATTTGACAGGTTCATCAGGAACAAAAATCGCGCCAGGGGCAATTTCGTCATTTTACTCGACTGTGTCGGAATTGGCTAAAATTTGACAGGTTGATCGGGATCAAAAGTCGCGCCGGCGGGAATTTCGTCATTTTTCGCGACTGTGTCGGAATTGGCCAAAATTTGACAGGTTGATCGGGAACAAAAATCGCGCCGGGGGCAATTTCGTCATTTTTCGCGACTGTGTCGAAATTGGCTAAAATTTGACAGGTTCATCGTGAACAAAAAACGCGCCGGGGGAAATTTCGTCATTTTTCGCAACTGTGTCGAAATTGGCTAAAATATTGACAGGATGATCGGGAACAAAAATCGCGCCGGGGTCAATTTCGTCATTTTTCGCGACTGTGTCGAAATTGGCTAAAATCTGACTGGTTGATCGGGAACAAAAATCGCGCCAGGGGCAATTTCGACATTTCTCGCGGCTGTGTCGGAATTGGCTACAATTTGACTTGTTGATCGGGAACAAAGACAGCGCCGGAGGCAATTTCGTCATTTTTCGCGACTGTGTCGAAATTGGCTAAATTTTGACTGGTTGATCGGGAACAAAAATCGCGTCGGGGGCAATTTCGTCATTTTCCGCGACTGTGTCGGAATTGGCTACAATTTGACTCGTTGATCGGGAACAAAGACAGCGCCGGGGGCAATTTCGTCATTTTTCGCGACTGTGTCGGAATTGGCCAAATTTTGACTGGTTGATCGGGAACAAAAATCGCGTCGGGGGCAATTTCGTCATTTTTCGCGACTGTGTCGGAATTGGCTAC
>NW_019251431.1:1050-1274 GCF_002742605.1 Olea europaea var. sylvestris
ATTGGCTACAATTTGACTCGTTGATCGGGAACAAAAACAGCGCAGGGGGCAATTTCGTCATTTTTCGCGACTGTGTCGGATTTGGTTAAAATTTGACAAGTTGATCGGGAACAAAAACCGCGCCGGGGGCAATTTCGTCAATTTTCGCGACTGTGTCGGAATTGGCTACAATTTGACTCGTTGATCGGGAACAAAAATAGCGCCGGGGGCAATTTCGTCATTTT
>NW_019251432.1:0-1274 GCF_002742605.1 Olea europaea var. sylvestris
TATATATAATAGTGATAATAATAATAATAATTATTATTATTATAATAATAATAATAATTAAACATAGTAGATGTTTAAATGATGACAAAAAGAAAAACAGACCTGTTTATCTGAATGAAATAGTCATGTGTGATGATATTATTCTTAGTTGATATACCATTCAAATACCGGTATTAGACAAACTAACAGTTCCCAAGACCAAATATGAACTTAAAAAGAAAATTACGGTCAGGCCCGTTATAAAATACATGCACGTGATTTACTCAAAGTCAAGACACGTAAGAGCCACATGTAATCGTAATTAATACAGTCCAGGAAACAAGCGCACCACAGAAATGAGCGCAATGGAGAGCAGCTGCAAATTCAACACAATCATGTACGTGCTACCTCTTTTAACATTCACACAAGTGAAAAGTACCAGATGGCGCACATTTCAGCTTGGTTGGGCTAATATCAATACAGAAGCTTTAACATGTTACTTACTTCTTCAATGTCCCATTTTGAAGCTTCTTTATTCACGCTACCAACATACAACTTGTGCACATGCGACCCAAAGCTCCCTAGAGAGATAGAGATTAAATAAGCAGAAGAAAAATTATTTTCCTAATATTATGGATAATTTTACTAGATGTCATATGCATTTACAAAAAAATATGCACAAATATCCAGAAGATGGTCGAAGTATTCAAGAATTTTGACTTCCCATTGAATCATGGGATCCAAAATTCCAATAATCAGCATATTTAACTAACAAAATGGAACATACAAATTTCAATTATTGAACTACAATTATGACGAACAATAACACAAGTGAAGTCATAGTCCATATTTATTGCTTTGAAAACCCATCAGCATTCAGAGTAAACTTTATACTTACTATAGCTTAGATTAATAATTTAATATATATTTAAAAATATGTAAAGTCTGTGCAAACAATGTAATTCAAAGAGACATACATACACACAAAGAGAGAGAATAATACGAAAAAAAAAAAAAAGTAGACTGGCCATACAGGGAAGAATGAATGCAAAATAATAAAGTATATAAACTCAAAATACAAAATGGATCTCAGGAAAATCAGGATCATGAAACAATTAAGCCTTAAACCTAAAGAAACCCTGAATATTAAAAACATGACAAACAAAAACAGGAGAAGAGATAATCACCAAGGCGCTCACGTTCCCCATCAGCATATTTAACTATTATAGGAATCGTCCCCTGAGAGAAACAGATATATCAATAAAAAATATTCATTCTGATGAATAAACAAACTT
>NW_019251433.1:0-1274 GCF_002742605.1 Olea europaea var. sylvestris
TCGGGTCGTTAATAACCACGAAAATAAATTATTTTTTATAAGTCCAGCCGTCAAATAAAAAAAAACATTTATGAAAAAAAAAAGTTAATGAAAATGAAAACAAAAACATAAAATTAAGCCAATGTAACAAACAACATCCCAATGAAAATATAAACAATATCCCACTTCAATACCCACATAAAATATGTACTCTCACTTCAATATCAAAATAAAAAAAAATAATGATTGTTCATGAAGTACATTCAACTAGGAAAGAATTTTGGTAGCCAAATATCTTGCATTATTTGTTCCTCTCTGAGTGATATCCACTAATGATATTTGAGCAGAATTCCCATATTTTGTCTAAATTCAACAATTCTAAAATTTTTTTGTTAAACCTCCAAAGATTTTTCCTGCAATCTGGTGCAGGGTAAATTCAACAGTTTAATAACTTGCTCATATCTTTGCATTTTCATTGATTTTTCTCAAACTCAAATTGCATATCATCGAGTTCCTCTAACAATAAAACTTAATATATCTCTATGCAGATTAAGTTCATAAACGCGAGCAAGAAAGAATACAGAGTGGCGAAGAAAAATATTTTGGGGACATACTGCAGAGAGTCGAATGAAGACGGCTGTCGACAAATGTCTTGTTGAATTTGATTCCAATTTTCTTTGTGATAGGGTTAGTACTTAGTGAGTAAGTGGTAATTGGGTTAGGTTACTAATGGTCGGTAATGGGCAATAATTTTAGGCTAGACAAAATATAATAGAAAGAATAATGGAAAGTTTAATTGTCCAATTTTTTTTTATTTTATTTTAACGGGTAATCAGTTCAAGGCGAGGCGGGACGGGTATGGTATTGGCGAGGCGGGGTGACGATACAAATACCATACCCACCCCACCCCGAACCGGGTTACTAAAATCATATACCATATTCATTCCATTGAATCATCAGTTCGATTTTTCGCCCTATTCAGTTCGGTTAATCACGATTTTCGATTTTGATAGTTCGAAATGCTATTTTTACCCATAGATATTACTTACCATTACCCGATAATGCAAGTGAAGAACCCCATAACCCGAGCTCAATACATTGTGATATCTATGTTGCTCTGGACTATTGATCACTAACTGATATCAATGGTTGCTATCAAGGTATATAAAAGGGACATTTGTGGTTGCCCTAGACATGTGATTCATTCGAGTCTTGTGTAGAACTCTCTAGATTCTCTCTGTGTCTTCTGGTTTCCTTCATGTTCATTGTACTTCTCTCTTGAACTTTTGGTTCAA
>NW_019251434.1:0-1274 GCF_002742605.1 Olea europaea var. sylvestris
GATGTATTGTGAATTTCACTTGCCTATCTGGCGGAATGCTAAATAGATTTTCTAAAAACACATCTATAGATTCTTGTACCACTAGTATGTCCTGAACTTTAGCGTCACCTATTTATCTCCTATGATGTTAACTAAAAACCTTTGGTATATTTCTTTTCTTAATATTTTCTCGATTTGCGAGATCGACACTAGTTGGAGATGGGGTTTAGTTTTCATTCCAGGGAAAGAAAATTGTTCTTCTCCTAATTTCTAAAAAGACACTTCTCTTTCTCTACAACAGATGGTTTCATAATTACATCACAACCAACCCATGCCCCTAATCACATCAAAGTCTTTCATCTCTATTAAATATAGATTAGCTTCTAATCTTTTTCTCTCAATTTCAAGATTCATTGACCAAGCTAACTAATGTTCAGCATGAGGGGATCATAACATCTAGCGTGATCTTTGACTGATTACAAATAATAGTATATTTAGCAATAAAAAATGATAATATAAAAGAGTGAGTAGCTCCCGTATCAAGCAATACATAAGCAAGTTTATCAGATATCAATGAATACCTGTTATTTTTTTTAGTTATCCTGCGCATCATTTCGAGTCAATGTAAAAACTTGTGCTTTTCCCTTTTTGTTCTGATCATTGTTATCATTCCTCTTCTGAGTAAATGTAGGATAGTCCTTAGCGATATCTCCTAGCATACCACACCGAAAATGCGCATTCTTTCCATACAAGCCTTCACCACGATGAGACATACCACACTTACGGCATGGTGCTACTTTAGCTACTATGGCCTTACTAGCACTAAATCTGATATTTTTCTTTGTCTTGACCATTCTACTTTCTCTTTCCAAATTGCACTTTTATCTAGCTGGCTGTACAATTGACCGTGTTACTCTACATTAGACTTCTGATACCAAATGTGTGAGCTTGCTCCAGTATCTTATGTTATGATGTGAAATGATGAGACGTGAGAATCATGCTTATGTCTGGGTTTAATGCTTGCTTGAACCCTCAAGTCTTCTTAATTTTCGTGTCAACTAGGTGAAAAGCATACTTTGAGAGTTGGTCTCGTAATCAATCATGGACATATTATCTTGCTTAAGCTGAAGGAATTCTGTCTCCTTGAAATCTCTTAGAGACTAAGGAAAATATTTGTCCATCACTTTCTTCGTGAGCTATTTTCAAGTTAATGCCAGTTGCTACTCTTGGATCCTAGTTTAGGATATCGAATCCCACCAGTGACTTGCATCATCGATAAACATAAACTCTGTACA
>NW_019251435.1:0-1274 GCF_002742605.1 Olea europaea var. sylvestris
CGGGGAACAGACTCAGGATCACTGGATTTTTGCCAAATTCCTTCATTTGGTCCTCCGAATAATTAATTTTCGTATTAATTATGTCAGATTGAAGAAGTGTTGGACAGAAAATTAACAAAGAAATATCGGAACAGGGGCAATTTCATCATTTGTCGCGACGGCGTCGGAATGGGCCAAAATTTGGCAGCTCGATTGGAAACGGCCCGCGAAATCGGACTCAAAGCGCAGACTTGGGATCACGGGATTTTAGCCATATTCCTTCGTTTGGGCCTCCGAATAATTAATTTCCTTGTAAATTTTGTTAGGTTGAAGAAGTGTTGGACAGAAAATTAACAAAGCAAAATCGCACCAAAGGCAATTTTGTCATTTGTCGTGACAGTGTCGAAAAGGGCCAAAATTTGGCAGGTTGATTGGAAACGACCCAAGAAATTGGACTCGGGGCACAGACCAGGGATCACGGGATTTTAGCCAAATTCCTTCGTTTGGGCCTCCAAATAATTTATTTCCGCATTAATTATGTCAGGTTGAAGAAGTGCTCGATAGAAAATTAGCAAAGAAAAATCGCATCAGGGGCAATTTTGTCATTTGTCGCGACGGTGTCAGAATGGGCCGAAAGTTGGCAAGATGATTGGAAACTGCCCGCGAAATTGGACTCGGGGCACGGACCCGGGATCATGGGATTTTAGCCAAATTCCTTCATTTGGGACTTCGAATAATTAATTTTCGTATTAATTATGTCAGGTTGAAGAAGTGTTGGACAGAAAATTAACAAACAAAAATCGGACCAGCGGCAATTTTATCATTTGTCGCGACGGTGTCGGAATGGGAAAAGGTTTGGCAAGTTGATTGGAAACGGCCCGCGAAATTGGACTTAGGGCACAGACTCGGGATCACGGGATTTTAGGCAAATTCCTTCGTTTGGTCCTCCGAATAATTAATTTCCGTATCAATTATGTTAGGTTGAAGAAGTGTTGGACAGAAAATTAACAAAGAAATATCGGAACAAGGGCAATTTTATCATTTCTCGCGACGGCGTCGGAATGGGCCAAAATTTGGCAACTTGATTGGAAACGGCCCGCGAAATCGGACTCGGGGCACAGACCCTGGATCACAGGATTTTAGACAAATTCCTTCATTTGGTCCTCCAAATAATTAATTTCCGTATTAATTATGTCAGGTTGAAGAAGTATTGGACAGAAAATTAACAAAGCAAAATCGCACCAGGGGCAATTTTGTCATTTGTCGCGACGGTGTCGGAAAGGGCCGAAATTTGG
>NW_019251436.1:0-1274 GCF_002742605.1 Olea europaea var. sylvestris
CTGTAAAATTTTAGCCCATTCCGACATCGTCGCGAAAAATGAGGAAATTGCCCCCGGCGCAATTTTTGTTTCCGATGAATCTGCCAAATTTTAGCCCATTCCGTCACCGTCGCGAAAAATGACGAAATTTCCCCTGGCGCATTTTTGTTTCCAATCAATGAGTGAAATTTAAGACCATTCCGGCACCGTCGCGAAAAATGACGAAGTTTTCCCCGCGCGATTTTTGTTTCCGATTAATCTGTCAAATTTTAGCTCATTCCGACACCGTCGCGAAAAATGACGAAATTGCCCCGGGCGAGATTTTTGTTTCTGATCAATCAGTCAAATTTTAGCTCATTTAGACACCGTCGCAAAAAATGACGAAATTGCCCCCGACGGGATTTTTGTTTCCGATCAATCAGTCAAATTTTAGCCAATTCAGATACCGTCGCGAAAAATGACGAAATTGCCCTCGGTGTGATTTTTGTTTCCAATCGATAAGTCAAATTTTTGCCCATTCCGACACCGTCGCGAAAAATGACGAAATTGCCCCCGGGGCGATTTCTGTTTCCGATCAATCAGTCAAATTTTAGCCGATTCCGACACCGTCGCGAAAAATGACGAAATTCCCCCCGGCGCGACTTTTATTTCCGATCAATAAGTCAAATTTTTGCCCATTCCGGCACCGTCGCGAAAAATGACGAAATTCCCCCCGGCGCGACTTTTATTTCCGATCAATAAGTCAAATTTTTGCCCATTCCGGCACCGTCGCGAAAAATGACGAAATTCCCCCCGGCGCGACTTTTATTTCCGATCAATAAGTCAAATTTTTGCCCATTCCGGCACCGTCGCGAAAAATGACGAAATTCCCCCCGGCGCGACTTTTATTTCCGATCAATAAGTCAAATTTTTGCCCATTCCGGCACCGTCGCGAAAAATGACGAAATTCCCCCCGGCGCGACTTTTATTTCCGATCAATAAGTCAAATTTTTGCCCATTCCGGCACCGTCGCGAAAAATGACGAAATTGCCCCCGACGCGATTTTTGTTCCCGATCAAGCTGTCAAATTTTAGCCCATTCCGACATCGTCGGGAAAAATGAGGAAATTGCCCTCGGCGGCGCAATTTTTGTTTCCGATGAATCTGTAAAATTTTAGCCCATTCCGACACCGTCGCGAAAAATGACGAAATTGTCCCTGCGCGATTTTTTTTCCCGATGAATATGTCAAATTTTAGCCCGTTCCGACATTTTCGCGAAAAATGACGAAATTGCCCCCGGCGCGATTTTTGTTCCCG